>NW_026265174.1:6863-10121 GCF_000817695.3 Arachis duranensis | reverse complement strand
AGCCAACGTTTGCCTCAACGTTTGAGGCAAACGTTGGCGCAAACGTTGGCTCTTCCCAGGGTGTTGATTTCAGCCAACGTTTGCCTCAGCATTTGAGGCAAACGTTGGCGCAGGCGTTGCTTCTCCCAGGGGCTTTCTTCATCTTCTTTTCACGTTTGAGTTAACGTTTTCCTCAAACGTTACCTCAAACGTACATCTCTCTTTCCAAGCCCATTCTTGCAACCTCCTTCCAAGCTTTGTTTCACCTATCATCAATCAATCAAAAACATCAAAGCTATGCTTCAAATCATGAGATTGTTTCTTTCCCATAATATATGACAATTATAGCACAAAATCTCATGAAAATGTATCATTTTATACATGATTGATTGAGTCAAAGATAACATGAATTTCAACCCAATTGGCTTACTTATGGCTTAAGAAAGTGCATAAAACTAAATGAAAACAAAGGAAAAAGACTAGTAAAACTAGGCTAAGATGACTTGTCATCAGTAACTTTATTAGTTTTTTTAAATTTTAAACTAAATTTTTTATTTTCTAATTTTTAAATTATATTATTAAATGTTTTTTATTTAAATAATAAAATTAAAATAAAGTCTAGCAATATCTAATAAACAACAGATCTTTAAATTTATTATTTTTTTAAAATTTTTAAATGAAAAAATATCTTTTTCTAATTGTAAAAAAATAAAAAATTCCAAAAATATCCAAAAAATAAAAAAATATTTTTTCTAACTGTGATGTGCGGAAAACAATCCGACACAAAACTCACCGGCAAGTGTACCGGGTCGCATCAAGTAATAAAACTCACGGGAATGAGGTCGATCCCACAGGGATTGAAGGATTGAGCAATTTTAGTTCGGTGGTTGATTTAGTCATGCGAATCAAGTATTGGTTGAGTGATTTTGTATCCAACAGTAAGTGAATAGCAGAAAATGTAAAGGGAGAGGGGTGAATTACAGAAATTAAAGAGAACTGAAAGTAAAAGAGCTGAATCTTAAAGAACAAGAAATTAAATGACTGAAGCTTAAAGTGCAAGAAATGTAAACTCCAGTAACTTAAAGTGCAAGAAATATAAATTGCTCGAATGAAAAAGGGATTTGAGGACTGGGATTTCAGAATTCAAGCAAGGGAAATTAAATTGCAACAATTATCAAAGCAAGAGATGATTTGAATTCTGTCAGATCTCAAACAGAAAAGGAAATTAAATTGCAGCAAGGGTTCACAGAAGAACCAAAAGGAAAATAGGATCTCAGGACTCCAGAGACTAGATACCAAAGTCTAGATCTCAATTGCCTTCCCAGATCCAAACTCACAAAGCAATTAACAAGAAATTAAAGAGGAAGCAGTAAAGAAATTGGGATTCAACTCAATTATGCAGCAGAGAAATCAAAGAGATCTTAAATGGAGATTGAGACAGAAATTCCTCAATTCTTCACACCCAAGACTCAAATAAAGCTTTGCAGAAAAGAAAACAATAAAACCCAGAGGAAGAGAATTCAATTCTCCTCCCAAAATCTCTCTATCTCAACTACTCGAAAATGCAAAGTGAGCTCTCCTCCGTAAGCACTATGAAAATTCTAAAAGAAAACTCCAAAAGGAAAAGCTCCCCTAAAAACTTCAAATCCTAAGCTATTTATACACTTTTCCAAATGATCATTAAGCCTTGATTTGGGCCTTGGCCTTGATGGAATTGGGTTGAATCAGGCCTCTGTTGCTTGCTCTTGGTATTGGGAAGAAATCAATTCTTGAACCGGGCCATGTAGCTTTCACGTTTGAGCCAACGTTTGAGGCAAACGTTGGCTAAAACGTCCCTTGTGAAAATTATGCAGCTAAGCCCATTTGCTGTCATCCACGTTTGGCTCAACGTTTGAGGTCAAACGTGAGCTCAAACGTGGGTCTTCCCAAGCTCTTTTTGGGCCAACGTTTGGCCTAACGTTTAGGGCAAACATTGGCGCAAACGTGGCTCATCTAAATCATCAATCAGGGGTGCTTTGCCATGCTCTTTCTTGCCAAAATGTAGCCAACATTTGACCTCACGTTTGAGGAAAATGTTGGCTCAAACGTTGCCGTGCCCAGGAGCTCCAATTTCCTTCTTTTTGGCGCCAACGTTTGACCTCACGTTTGAGGCAAACGTTGGCGCAAACGTTGCCTTCCCCTGCTTCTTTTCTTAGCCAACGTTTGCCTCAACGTTTGAGGCAAACGTTGGCGCAAACGTTGGCTCTTCCCAGGGTGTTCTTTCTCTGCTTATCACGTTTGAGTTAAAGTTTGAGGCAAACGTTAGCTCAAACGTGAATCCCTTCTTTCCAAGCCCATTCTTGCAACCTTCTTCCAAGCTTGATTCTTCCTATCATCAATCAACAATTGTATCAAAGCTATGCCATAATCATGAGAATTATTCTTCTTCTTGTCATGTGAGCAATTATGGTGCAAAAACTCATGAAAATGCATCAATTTATCCATGGTTGATTGAATCAAAGGAAACATGAATTTCAACCTAATTGGCTTACTTATGGCTTAAGAAAGTGCATAAAACTAAATGAAAACAAAGAAAAAAGACTAGTGAAACTAGGCTAAGATGACTTGTCATCAGGAGGTCTGAAGGAATTGGAAAGAGAAGCATTAGTTAGATTGAAGAATCTTTAGTCAGATGCCCTTTATGGTTTAGCTTGTTTATAAGCTTTTGAATTATTTGGAGGAAGTTCTAGGATTGCCTTTGGCTTTCCTCTATTATTATGTATTATATATGTGGAAGCTGTTACCATGCTGGGGATCTCTGGTTCTCACCCATGCGAATTTTGTGGTTTTCAGATGCAGGACGTGAGGTTTCTCGCTGAGGCCTGCTGGAGACTTCTGGATTAGCGAAGATCCTTTGTTCTTGGGGACTCTGTTTTAGTTTATATGTTTTGCTTAGATACTTTTATCTCCGTTAAATAATACAAACTGTGATGACTCCTCTTATAGGAGATTTGGAGAATAGGTTTTACGTATTTGTGTCCCTTCGGGTTTCCTTGGGGTATCTTATTCTATTTATATGTATATATTGCTATGCTCGGACCGGTTATCTTCGCAGCCGGACTTTGAGTCTTGATATTCCTGTTTTTGACACTCCTTTGTATATATATAATCTTGCGTTGGTTTATCCTTGTTCGTTGCATTATCGATCGAAGTGTTGCGCTTTCGAGTTGCGATTTTTGTTTATCCCTTTTTCTACAAAGGCTCCTAGTTATAATCAATCATTCATACTACTATACGTAT
>NW_026265174.1:3726-5486 GCF_000817695.3 Arachis duranensis | reverse complement strand
TTTTTTATTTTAAAAATTTAAAAATTATAAGTTTTCAGATTTTTTGTTTACTATATATTGCTGTACTTTATTTTATATTTCTATTTCAAATAAAAAATTTAATTTTTAAATTTAAAAATTCAAAAATATAAAATTTAGTTTTTTTAAATTCTAATTTTTTTAAAATATTTTTTGTTTTTTTACTGGATAATGCTACACCTGCAGGACTTTTTCAAAAATTTAGAATAAATTAATTATAAAAATTTAAACTTTTAAAATTGTTATCATTGGATATTTTTTGAAATTTTTATTTTTCAAGTTTTAGTAAATAAATTGTTTTTTTTAGTTCAAAAATTTAAAAATTATAAGTTTTCAGGTTTTTTGTTTACTACATATTGCTGGACTTTATTTATTTTTCTACTTTTAATAAAAAAATTTGATTTTTAAATTTAAAAATAAAAAATCAAGTTTTTTTAAAATAGTTTTTTTTGTATTTTTATTTACCAAATAATGCTACACCTCGTGGAGTTTTTCACTAATTTTGAATAAATTAATTTTAAAAATTTGAAAATTTTAAATTTTTATCTTTATGAGATATTTTTAGAATTTTTTATTTTTTCATTTTATTAAATTTTTTTTTGTTTAATATTTTTAGAATTTTTAATTTTTTCATTTTATTAATTTTTTTTGTTTAAAAATTAAAAATAATAAATTGTCGAATTTTTTATTTACTAGATATTGCTGTAATTTATTTTATTTGTCTACTTTAAATGAAAAATTTAATTTTTAAATTTTTTAAAAATGAAAAATAAAATATTTAGTTTCTTAAAATTCTTTTCCAAAAATATTTTATTGTTCTTTAATTCACCGAATAATGCTACACCTGCTGGACTTTTTCACAAATTTAGAATAAATTAATTATAAAAATTTAAACTTTTTTAATTTTTTTCATTGGATATTTTTGAATTTTTTTTATGTTTTTAGTTTTAGTAAAAAGATTATTTTTTTAGTTTAAAAATTTAAAAATTATAAGTTTCAGATTTTTTGTTTACTATATATTGCTGGACTTTATTTTGTATTTCTATTTTAAATAAAAAATTTCATTTTTAAATTTAAAATTTGAAGAATATAAAATTTAGTTTTTTTTAGAATCTAATTTTTTTAGAATATTTTTTTATTTTTTTATTCACCGGATAATGCTACACTTGCTGGACTTTTTCACAAATTTAGAATAAATTAATTATAAAAATTTAAACTTTTTAAATCTTTTTCATTGGATATTTTACAAATATTTTGTTTTTCTAGTTTTACTAAAAAATTTATTTTTTTAGTTTAAAAATTTAAAAATTATAAGTTTTCAGATTTTTTGTTTACCACATATTGCTCGAATTTATTTTATTATCTACTTTAAATAAAAAATTTAATTTTTAAATTTAAAAATTCAAAACTAAAAGATTTAGTTTTTTAAAATTCTATATTTTTCAAAAATTCTTCTTTACTTTTTTTTTTCACTGGATAATGCTACACCTGCTCGACTTTTTCACAAATTTAGAATAAATTAATTATGAAATTTTAAACTTTTTAAAATGTTTGTTGTTTGGATATTTTTGAAAATCTTTATTTTTTGACTTTTTTGGTAAAATATTATTTTTTTATTTTCAAAATTTAAAAATAAAAAGTTTTCATCTTTTTTTTCTTGTCTTCCTAATATTTCTAGACTTTATTTTATTTTTTCATTTTAAATAAAAAATTTAGTTTTTAAAATTAAAAATTCAAAAAAT
>NW_026265174.1:0-3132 GCF_000817695.3 Arachis duranensis | reverse complement strand
GATTTATTCACAAATTTTGAATAAATTAATTTTAAAAATTTGAAAATTTTAAATTTTTATCTTTATGAGATATTTTTAGAATTTTTTATTTTTTCATTTTATTAAATTTTTTTTTGTTTAAAAATTAAAAATAATAAATTGTCGAATTTTTTATTTACTAGATATTGCTGTAATTTGTTTTATTTGTCTACTTTAAATGAAAAATTTAATTTTTAAATTTTTTAAAATTGAAAAATAAAATATTTAGTTTCTTAAAATTCTATATTTTTCAAAAATATTTTATTGTTCTTTAATTCACCGAATAATGCTACACCTGCTGGACTTTTACACAAATTTAGAATAAATTAATTATAAAAATTTAAACTTTTTAAACTTTTTCCATTGGATATTTTTGAATTTTTTTATTTTTTTAGTTTTAGTAAACAGATTATTTTTTTAGTTTAAAAATTTAAAAATTATAAGTTTTCAGATTTTTTGTTTACTATATATTGTTGGACTTTATTTTGTATTTCTATTTTAAATCAAAAAATTTCATTTTTAAATTTAAAAATTGAAGAATATAAAATATAGTGTTTTTAGAATCTAATTTTTTTAGAATATTTTTTTTTTATTCACCGGATAATGCTACACTTGCTGGACTTTTTCACAAATTTAGAATAAATTAATTATAAAAATTTAAACTTTTTAAATATTTTTCATTGGATATTTTTCAAATCTTTTGTTTTTCTAGTTTTACTAAAAAAATTTATTTTTTCAGTTTAAAAATTTAAAAATTATAAATTTTCAGATTTTTTGTTTACCACATATTGCTCGACTTTATTTTATTATCTACTTTAAATAAAAAATTTAATTTTAATATTTAATAATTCAAAACTAAAAGATTTAGTTTTTTAAAATTCTAAATTTTTCAAAAATTCTTCTTTATTATTTTATTCACCGGATAATGCTACACCTGCTCGACTTTTTCACAAATTTAGAATAAATTAATTATAAAATTTTAAACTTTTTAAATTTTTTTCATTGGATATTTTTTGAATTTTTTTATTTTAATTTAAAATTCAAAAATATAAAATTTAATTTTTTTAAATTCTAATTTGTTTTAAAATATTTTTTTTGTTTTTTTTCACCGGATAATGGTACACCTACTGGACTTTTTCATAAATTTAGAATAAATTAATTATAAAAATTTAAACTTTTAAATTTTTTTCATTGGATATTTTTTAGTTTTAGTAAAAAAATTATGTTTTTAATTTAAAAATTTAAAAATTTAACAATTATAAGTTTTCAGATTTTTTGTTTACTATATATTGCAGTACTTTATTTTATATTTCTATTTCAAATAAAAAATTTATTTTTAATTTAAAAATTCAAAAATATAAAATTTAGTTTTTTTAAATTCTAATTTGTTTTAAAATATTTATTTTGTTTTTTTTCATCGGATAATGGTACACCTACTGGACTTTTTCATAAATTTAGAATAAATTAATTATAAAAATTTAAACTTTTAAATTTTTTTCATTGGATATTTTTTAGTTTTAGTAAAAAAATTATTTTTTAGTTTAAAAATTAAAAAATTTAACAATTATAAGTTTTCAGATTTTTTGTATACTATATATTGCTGGACTTTATTTTGTATTTCTATTTTAAATAAAAAATTTCATTTTTAAATTTAAAAATTCAAGAATATAAAATTTAGCTTTTTTAGAATCTAATTTTTTAGAATATTTTTTTATTTTTTAATTCACCAGATGATTCTACACATGCTGGACTTTTTCACAAATTTAGAATAAATTAATTATAAAAATTTAAACTTTTTAAATCTTTTTCATTGTATATTTTTCAAATTTTTTGTCTTTCTAGTTTCACTAAAAAAATTTATTTTTTTAGTTTAAAAATTTAAAAATTATAAGTTTTCAGATTTTTTGTTTACCACATATTGCTCGACTTTATTTTATTATCTACTTTAAATAAAAAATTTAATTATTAAATTTAAAAATTCAAAACTAAAAGATTTAGTTTGTTAAAATTCTAACTTTTTCAAAAGTTCTTCTTTATTTTTTTTATTCACCGGATAATGCTACACCTGCTCGACTTTTTCACAAACTTAGAATAAATTAATTATAAAATTTAAAAATTTTAAAATTTTTTCTTTGGATATTTTTTGAATTTTTTTATTTTTCTAGTTTTAGAAAAACAATTTTTTTTATTTTAAAAATTTAAAATTATAAGTTTTCACATTTTTTGTTTACTATATATTGTTGTACTTTATTTTATATTTCTATTTCAAATAAAAAATTTAGTTTTTAATTTAAAAATTCAAAAATATAAAATTTAGTTTTTTTTTAAATTCAAATTTGTTTTAAAATATTTTTTTCTTTTTTTTCACCGGATAATGGTACACCTACTGGACTTTTTCACAAATTTAGAATAAATAAATTATAAAAATTTAAACTTTTTAAATTTTTTTTCATTGGATATTTTTTTAGTTTTAGTAAAAAAATTATTTTTTTAGTTTAAAAATTTAAAAATTTAAAAATTATAAGTTTTCAGATTTTTTGTATATTATATATTGCTGGACTTTATTTTGTATTTCTATTTTAAATAAAAAATTTCATTTTTAAAATTTAAAAATTCAAGAATATAAAATTTAGTTTTTTTAGAATATTTTTTTTATTTTTTTATTCACTGGATAATTCTACACATGCTGGACTTTTTCACAAATTTAGAATAAATTAATTATAAAAATTTAAACTTTTTAAATCCTTTTCATTGGATATTTTTCAAATTTTTTGTTTTTCTAGTTTTACTAAAAAATTTATTTTTTTAGTTTAAAATTTAAAAAATTATAAGTTTTCATATTTTTTGTTTACCACATATTGCTTGACTTTATTTTATTATCTACTTTGAATAAAAAATTTAATTTTTAAATTTAAAAATTCAAAACTAAAAGATTTAGTTTTTTAAAATTCTAAATTTTTCAAAAAATCTTCTTTATTTTTTTATTCACAGGATAATGCTACACCTGCTCGACTTTTTCACAAACTTAGAATAAATTAATTATAAAATTTATTTTTAAATTTTTTTCATTGAATATTTTTTGAATTTTTTATTTTTCTAGTTTTAGAAAAAAAT
>NW_026265173.1:28451-28614 GCF_000817695.3 Arachis duranensis | reverse complement strand
GAGGCAATAACACAAACACTTAGTGTCAAGAAGAAAACAAAAAGATTAAAAGAACTGTACAAAGCAAAAACAAAGAAAATGGTTAATCTAAACTACCATTCACTTAATCATTGTCAATCTTTTCCAATCCCCGGCAACGGCGCCAAAAACTTGATACGTAAAA
>NW_026265173.1:26411-27177 GCF_000817695.3 Arachis duranensis | reverse complement strand
AAACACGCCAGTTCAAAGGACGTTGGCAACGTGCCAATACACTTCCTGGGCTGGTAGCTTGGTGCTTGGGCGTTACTAGCCCAAGTTGTTGCTAACAACTTGCTTTTCTTCTTCTTGACTTTACTTTCATGCTTAATGTTGCCCAGAATTTGAGTGTCAATCCTTTTCCTAAATATGAACTATGATATATCATTGGAAAGCTCTTGATGTCTACTTTCCAATGCCACTGAAATCACCTCATTTGGACTTTCCTAGCTCAAGTTATGCTCCATTGAAGAGGGCAAGGTCAGGCTGCCCTGGTTGGGCGTTTTTGTGGATAACGCCACCAATAACGTGCTCAACAACGCCCCTAGCCCAAATTTCTTGGCCTGGGCGTTGTTGCTGGAGTTGCCAAGGAACACGCCAGTTCATTTTGGCCTTGGCAACGTGTTCGACTCCCCCTCCTTGGCCTACTCATGCTTCCTTGAATTTCAACCTCATTTCCTTGTTTTTGGGGCCTAAAGATGACTCTGATTCGAGCTTCCATTTCATGATCCACTATAGACTATTATATATGGTTGGAAAGCTCTAAATGTCAGCTTTCCAATTCAATTGGAAGCACTCAATTTGGACCTCTATAACTCAAGATATCATCCATTGAAGGAGGTAAGGTCAGGCTGCCTTGTTGGAGTTGTTGTGGATAACGCCCCTATATTCCAAGTTAGCAACGTGCTACCTCCATTCTTCACCATCCAAAGCTTCCTGGCGTTGTTACCAAACACGCCAA
>NW_026265173.1:12172-23657 GCF_000817695.3 Arachis duranensis | reverse complement strand
TCTCTCAACATAACCAATTGCCACTCTCGTGATCTAATTGTTCATGAGAAGAGATGAAGCTCAAATCTAATCCAGCCACACAACTCCCATAATCTCAACCAAGGAAAGTTACATCTCACATACTAACCAAGGTGTATTGATTAAAGGAATTATGAAAGGATGAACTCTAAACTGAATTATATGGCTCATTCCTCAAATTCACCACATAATTCATATAGATTAACCCCTCTCTCGATGGTGGTTGAATCTTTGAAGAACAAGAGTTCCCTCTTTAGATCAACCACTAGAATTGAGGAGGAAAAGATGAGTTCACCAATGCATTCCAACAAGCAGAGCTCTTCCCCCTAATGAAAGTGGGGTTTAGGGAGTCATAGCTCCAATTCCAACAACAATTGCCATAAACAAAAATTAAACTATGTGTAAAGAAAAGAAGAAGAAGAATAAGGAAAAGCCCCCCTCCGAGTCTCCCTGGTAGACATCTACAGAGAAGTATGCCACACCGAAAAGATCCCACCGCCCCGACCGCTAAAACACAAGAGGGCAGGGAGAGATCGGTCCGAATACTGTGAATATCACAAACTCTACGGTCATTCTAATAACGACTGCTACGACCTAAAAAATGTTATAGAAAAACTAGCCAGAGAAGGAAAACTCGACAGATACATAGCAGAGAAAGGAGAAGAGACCAGGAAGAGAAGGAAAACTCTTTGTTGAGTTTCTGGTTCAATTCAAGAAGTTGCTAGCCTTTGTGAGGAATAGAGGAAGCAGAGCAAGTTGGCTACAATTCTGGCCCATTGAGGGGCGTTATTGGCAACAACTCTAGGCTTAATGCACGTTGGCAACGTGCATGGTATTTTCCTGGAAGTGAGGTTTGAGACTTGGGCGTTGCTGGCCCAAGTTATTGCCAACAACTTGCTTTTCTTCTTCTTGACTTTACTTTCATGCTTAATGTTGCCCAGAATTTGAGTGTCAATCCTTTGATTAAATATGAACTATGATATATCATTGGAAAGCTCTTGATGTCTACTTTCCAATGCCACTGAAATCACCTCATTTGGACTTTCCTAGCTCAAGTTATGCTTCCTCAAAGAAGGTAAGGTCAAGCTGCCAAGTTGTTGCTGAAAACGCACCCATTCTAGCATGTTGGCAACTTGGTTGGCAACCTTCCTGGCGTTGGCAACATGGTTGGCAGCCTTCCTGGCGTTGGCAACGTGGTTGGCAAGGCTTCCATTCACTCCTACATTGTCATCAAACACGCCCCTCATCTCTAGGTTGGCAACGTGCTCGAGACTCAAAACTAGCTCCCCAAGATTGCTTGGCGTTGCCTTGAATAACGCCTATGGTTCCTGGCGTTGGCAACGCCCTCGATCTCCTCTTCAAGGCTTCATTCTTGTTGCTTGGCGTTGCCTTGAATAACGCCTATGGTTCTTGGCATTGGCAACGCCCTCGAGCTCCTCTTCAAAGCTTCATTCTTGTTGCTTGGCGTTGCCTTGAATAACGCCTATGGTTCTTGGCGTTGGCAACGCCCTCGAGCTCCTCTTGGGCCAAGCTCACTCATGTGCGTTGCCTTGAGACACGGCAATGAAGTAGCACGTTGGCAACGTGCTCGAGCTTCTTGGCTGGGCAAATTCTTCTAGCTTAGCGTTGCCTTGAACAACGCCTCTTCAGTCCCACGTTGGCAACGCCCTCGAGCTCTCCTTGGCTCAGCTCTTTGCTTGCCTGGGCGTTGCCTTCAAACACGCACCATTTCTCCAAGTTGGCAACGCCAACTTATGCTCTTCCAAGGCTGCCTGGCGTTGCCTCCAACAACGCAGCCTTTCTCCAAGTTGGCAATGCGTTGCCAAGGAACACGCCTTCAGAATTTGGCGTTGGCAACGTGCTTCACACCCTTCCTACCCAAGCCTTCTTGCTGCTGGAGTTGTCACCAAACACGCCTTTGTTGGTGGCGTTGGCAACGTCCAAATGAGCTTTCCAAGTTGCTTGGCGTTGCCTTCAAACACTCACCCTTTCTCCAAGTTGGCAACGCCAACAACTCCTCTTCTTCTTGCCCAGTTTGCTTCATTCTTGCTTCAATGCTTTCTTGTTTCATCACCTATCATTAACCAAGGAAACATCCTCAAAGTCTTGCCATCTTATGCAATAATTTTCAAGGGAATCATTCACATCAACTTGTTTATAAACTTCTTGAATATTTGCATGAGTTTGGCCAACATTTACCTTGTTCTTGGTGTCTTAATGCATGGAGGTAAAACTCATCAAAATGCTTGTTTATTTCAAAGGAAGTGAATGAAATTAAGCTAAAACTACTTAAACTAACTAGCTAATATAGAAAATATGCAAACGCATCAACATCTATGTATGAAATTCCTAACTGCGGAAGGGATAGCTACAATAAAGGCAGATCAAAAGATGGCACGTCGCTGTTATAACGAAAGCCTAAACCTCCGAGGTGAAGGAGGAGAGTTCCACACAATCAAGCTCGGTGGAGTTCAGAGGCGAGAAGAACTCCGACCACAACCCAAAGGAGAAATAGAAAGAATCCAGATCGGAGACACCTCGGATAAAACAACTAATATTGGCACGATCCTAAAAGGAGACATAAAGGAATCACTAATACGGTTCCTACGAGATAATGTTGATCTCTTCGCATGGAAAGCCGCCGACATGCCAGGTATTGATCCCGAACTAATGAGCCACAAATTGGCAGTCTATCTGGGATCCCGGCCAGTACAACAAAGACGAAGAAAACTTGGACCAGAACGAGCTCAGGCTGTAGAAGAACAAGTACAAGCGCTACTTGAGGCCGGGTTCATAAGGGAAGTCAAATATCCACTATGGCTAGCAAACGTCGTCTTGGTGAAAAAGTCAAATGGGAAGTGGCAAATGTGCACCGACTACACCGACCTCAACAAAGCCTGCCCAAAAGACCCCTACCCACTCCTAAGCATCGACGCTCTAGTGGATGCTTCATCAGGATATAAGTATCTCTCATTCATGGACGCATATTCAGGGTACAATCAAATCCCCATGTATCCACCAGATCAAGAAAAAACCGCGTTCCTAACACCGAAAGCAAACTACTGTTACATAGTGTTGCCTTTTGGTCTCAAGAACACAGGAGCTACTTATCAAAGGCTAATGAATAAAGTTTTCTCAGATCACATCGGAAAAATCATGGAAGTATATGTAGACGATATGTTGATAATGACACAAAGCAAAGATACATTGTTATCCGACCTGACTCAAGTGTTTTACACCGTCAGGAAACACAAGCTCAATCCCGCAAAATGCACCTTCGCAGTAGAAGCCGGCAAATTCTTGGGCTTCATGCTCACACAAAGGGGGATTGAAGCAAATCCAGACAAGTGTCGAGCCATACTCAACATGAAGAGCCTAACCTGTATCAAAGAAGTACAACAACTCAACGGGAGGTTGGCCGCTCTATCCTGATTCTTAGCAGGAGCTGCGATAAGATCTCTTCCCTTCTATGCTACTTTAAGAAAGGGAAAACAGTTCGAATGGATGACAGAATGTGAGCAAGCCTTCCTAGACTTTAAGGAGTTCTTAGGACGGCCACCTATCTTATCTCGGCCACGAGAAGGAGAACCGCTCATATTATACCTCGCAGTAGGGAGCCGGGCAATAGCCTCAGCACTAGTCAGAGAAGACGAACATGGGCAAAAACCCGTCTACTTCGTTAGCAAAGCACTACAGGGATCCGAGCTGAACTACCAGAAAATAGAAAAGTTTGCCTACGCTCTGATCCTCACATCTCGGCGGCTTCGCCCATATTTCCAAGCGCATACCATTAAAGTTCAAACCAACCAACCCATAAAAGGAATATTGCAGAAAATAGATCTAGCAGGAAGAATCCTACAATGGGCAATCGAGTTGTCCGAATTCGACCTCCAATACGAGGCGCATACAGCAATCAAATCGCAACACCTGGCCGACTTCATCGCAGAATTTACAGACATCCCGGAAATCCCCATAGAATGGAACATATACGTAGACGAATCTTCGAATAAAACAGGAAGCGGTGCGGGTGTAATAATTGAAAGCAACCAAGGAACTCAACTTGAGCTCTCCCTTAAATTCGGATTCCCGGCCTCAAACAACTAGGCAGAATACGAAGCACTATTAGCTGGTCTGAAGCTGGCTAGGGAGGTTGGAGCTCGAAAACTCAACATCTACAGTGACTCACAAGTCATCATCTCACAAATAACAGGAAGCTACCAAGCCAAACATCCGACCATGAAAAAATATTTGGATAAAACCAAAGAACAGCTCGGACAACTCGGGGAATATAGGATCCGCCACATACCTCGTGAGCAAAATGCCCGAGCTGACGCCCTTTCAAAATTAGCCAGCACCAAACCAGGGGGCAACAACAGAAGCCTCATCCAGGAGGTACTACAGAACCCGTCAATAGCAGAAGAAGAAAGAATCCTAGCCATAATAGGTCGGGATCAAGGATGGATGACGCCCATAATAAACTACCTCAAAACAGAAGAACTCCCTACAAATGAAAAGGAGGCAAAGAGGCTGAAAAGGGAGGCACAGTACTACACTATCATAAACAACACACTGTACAAAAAAGGGATATCAACACCTTTACTAAAATGCGTACCAACTTCCAACAGAAAGGAAGTCTTGGAGGAAGTACACAGTGGCATTTGTGGTAATCATCTCGGAGCGCAAGCTCTCACAAAAAAGATACTCCGGGCGGGATTCTATTGACCAACTCTACAAAAGGAGGCTACAGAATTTGTAAGGACATGTCCACCATGCCAGAAGCATGCCAACTTTCACATTGCCCCACCAGAAAAGCTCATCAGCGTGAACTCACCCTGGCCATTTGCGAAATGGGGACTCGACCTTCTCGAACCCTTCCCACAGGGATCGGGACAAGTAAAATTCCTCATAGTAGGAGTAGACTATTTCACAAAATGGATCGAGGCAGAACCCCTAGCCAACGCCACCGCTCAAAAAAGTCAAAAATTCCTATATAGGAACATTATTACGAGGTTCGGGGTACCATACTCCATCACCACAGACAACGGTACCCAATTTACAGAGGCAGGCTTCATAAAACTGGTGGCCGACTTGAACATAAAACACCAGTTCACCTCCGTCGAACATCCCCAAGCCAATGGACAAGCCGAAGCGGCCAACAAAGTCATATTGGCCGGGTTAAAGCGGAGGCTACAAGAAGCAAAGGGAGCTTGGGCCAAGGAACTTCCACAGGTCCTATGGGCATATCGAACAACCCCCCATTCCACTACAAATGAATCACCATTCCGATTAGCATACGGAGCGGAGGCAATGATTCCAATAGAAATCGAAGAAGTATCTCCCCGAGTAGTCCACTACAATGAACGAGCAAACTCCCAACTTCAGATAGAAGAGCTCAACTTGTTACCCGAAATCCAAGAAAGAGCTCGGATCAGGGAAGAAGCCCTAAAGCGACGAATGGCTTCCAGATATAATCAAAAGGTAATGCCAAGAAGTTTTGCAGAGAATGATCTCATCCTAATCAGAAATGACATTGGAACAACTCGACCCGAAGAAGGAAAGCTGGCAGCAAACTGGAAAGGACCCTACCGAGTCATTGAAGTAATGGGGAAGGGCTACTACAGACTGTCCGAGCTTGATGGACGAGAGCTTCCCCGATCATGGCACGCCTGCAACCTAAGAAGGTACTACAGTTAGAAAAGGTAAAGGATCTCACTAAATGGATGCGCTCTTTTTCCTGAAAAGGTTTTTTAATGAGGCACCATATCGAGACCCAGATCGTACCCGACTTAAAGGGACAAGGAAATTCCCACATGTATATATTTGCATTTTTTCTTTGAATAAAGCTTATTTAGATATTCTACAAGATTCCAAGATGCATTAATCTGAAGTACTCATCGTCCGATTATAATGCAACAGGTCGGCAAAAAGTGAAAAACAAATTCACTGCGCGACCACGATAAAGACAATCGTCCGATAAAGGTGAAAACACGATTCACCCAAAAGACGATCTAAAGACGCCAACCATTTTCTACAAATCGGCAAAGATGAACACAGAATAATGTAAGAAGTTATTGAAAGCAATCCAAAAAAAAAAAAAGAACCTGACGAGGTCTTGCGGATAGCTAATATAATAACTTAAAAGACTAGCCGACGTTCAGAAATCGGACCAAGTCAACCCAAGTTATAAGTAAACCCTGGAAAGAGGTCTGGCCAACCCTATTAAAGAGGATTACTTTAACTTAGAAGTGCCTGACATAACAAAGTCAGCCCAAAACTAAAAAGTTATACAAGTAGTCCCTGAAAGAGATCTGACAAAGATCCAAGAAAGAGGATTACAGAAATAACTTAAAGGAGACCGACATAACCAAGTCGGACTCCTACCATTAAAAAGGTTATACAAGTAGTCCCTGAAAGAGATCTGACAAAGATCCAAAAAAGAGGACTACAAAAAATAACTTAAAGGAGACCGACATAACCAAGTCAGACTCCTACCATTAAATAAGTTATACAAGTAGTCCCTGAAAGAGATCTGACAAAGATCCAAAAAAGAGGACTACGAAAAATAACGTAAAGAAGACTGACATAACCAAGTCGGACTCCTACCACTAAAAAGTTATCAACATAATCCCTAAAAAAGACCGAGTAAAGGCCCAGAAAAGGGGATCACAAAAATAACTTTTGAGGGGGACCAACATAAAGAAATCGGTCATAAGGCGCTAATAATACAAACAAAGAGCGAGGAAACCGAGAAACAAGTCGGACCCCCCACAGGAACGGCCTCAAAAGGATCCAAGCTACAAACGATAAAGCACGCAAACAACCTAAAGATGCCAGAACAGCAAAATTTCAACAGATATAATGCATAATACGATAAAAGCTTCAAGAGGTCACCACAAAACCAACCTCAGAAGCTACTTTTGTTTTTCAAAAAAGAGTTGCAAGACAGACAACTAGAAGCGTCAAACAGAACAAAGTTCAAAAGCCCACAAACCGGGCTATTTACACAAAATATCCAGAAAAAGATCAGCTAAAGATCGGGAGCTTTCCTTGTAGCATCAGTATGAGGAGAAGGAGGACGAGTCTGAAGGGGCACGACATCTACGGTTCCATCATCCCGGTTCAGAATCTGGCAATCCAGATCAGATGTAACGGGAGGAACAGAGGAGGTCGACACCTTAAGAGAAGGCACTGAGGGAGGATCAGTCTCCTCATCATCCTGGTCATCAGGGATAATCTTACCATCTCTCACGACATTATCCAGGCTGATGAGAGTCAAGTCGGCATCAAGAGCAACAACCCAGAACTGCTCTATCAGGTTCTCGGAGGCAGCAGTTACGCTACCTACAAGGTGACCCTGAAGCTCACCATAATTAACCCGAGCTGTTTCCAAATCCTCCCGAAGACGCATCAATTCCCTATAAGTCGAGACATAGCTATCCTTATGTTTCAAAGCCATGTCTTCGGCCAGCTTCAAAGAAGCGGCAAGGGCAATAGAGCTGGCCTTCTCACCCTCCAGTTCCTTCTCCACCTTGGCCAACTTCACCTCCAACTCCTCATTCAGACCCTTGATTCGATCAAACTCTGACTTGGCCTCCTCCATAAAAGATTTGGTAGCATGAACCGGAATCCCCTAAATTGTTTGAAAAATAGCCGCACCCATGTGGGCCATCTTCACAATATTTTGGGTAATAAAATACAAATGCTTTAAAAGAGGCACGTTGTCCATGGAAATCCCACCATAGGGGGCAATTTGGTGGTCAACAAATTCAATGGCATCAAAGTCCGGAGCATCCAAGTTATATGGTTCGGATGTTTTTTGCTTTTTCAAAGGTGGGGCACCAGAAGCAGCAGCAGAAGTTTGAGGAGGATCGACTTGATGAAACTGGGGAGTAGGAATTACTTTCCTCAGCCCAATGGAACTCGGCACAGGGGGCTTCAAGGAGACCTGGAAGATCCCTGCCGGCCACCTTGGCCGAGATGTTCAGAGCAGCAGTTGCCTTCTTTGCCCTTTTGAAGGCCTTCATAGAGTCGTTATTCTTTGACATCTCTACAAAACACAAAAACAGTCACGACAAAGAGTTACAAAAGAGGAAGAAAAAGGAAATAAGTACAGAAACAAGTCAGAACAAATACCCAAAACAGTCCGAACCAAGGATGGGTCATTCAAAAACCTTTTTGTATCAAGATGGGGCGGTTTCCCCCATAGATCCTCAAGAACAACAACAAAAGCACGCTCAACATCATCAAGCATCTCCCAAGTATAACGAGATACTCTCACATCCCTCTGCCACTCTAGAGGGAAAGAAGGCTCATCATTTTCGTCAAGAAAAAAGGGGCGGGCCCCCTCGACAGCACAAACCTTAAAGAAGTAATTCTTGAAATCCTTAAAGGACTCATCATACATAGCAAAAACTTTGTGGCCCTGAGCGGACCTGAAGGAAACCCAGGAAGCCTTCTTTTTTGAGGAACCGCCAGGCTTGGCAGAAACAAACAAGTAAAGAAACAGAGTCTGGGAAGGTGTTACATTTAGTTCACGACAGAGAAGTTGAAAAATTTTTATAAAACCCCAGGAATTGGGGTGAAGCTGGGATGGAGCAATATTACACGACCACATCAGGTCGGTTTCAAAAGCAGTAAAAGGAAAAGTAACATTCAACTAGCTGAAAAAGTATTCATAGGCATAAAAGAAGGGACGCTCCCTCTCAATGGAAGTCGGAAACCAAACCCTCTCATCAGAAACAGGAGCAACAAGCTCGTAATCCCCCTCGCGAGCATTGTTACCACAAATCCTATGACGCTTCCTCAGCTCTGTGCAAAATTCAGCATCCACAACGGAAACACACAACAAAACAAGGGAGTCCAGCCAATCGGACATCCCCTCAGGAACTCTGGAAGACCTCTCTACAATGTTATTGCGAGAAGACATGAGGCCAACTAAATCCTACAAGTAAGAAAAGAAAATGAGGTTACTACAAACATCTCGGACAAAGGGGAAAACAACTCGGTCAATACTTCTGAGGCAATGAAAAGCAAGAAAAGGAAAACCCCAAGACTCAAACCAAAAGTCTCGGGGCATCCTTTGGAGGCAAAAACATTGCAAGGTTTCCAGATCACATCCCAAGCATTTCTCAAAAAAGGATTCAAAACAACAAGCGCTTTTCATCAAAGAAAAAACACGGCAAATCATTACAGAGCCTACCAAATAAAACATTCCCAAAGCAACAAAGCATGGGACCATTAAAGACGCAACCTTTTTCGAAAAAAGGATCAGACAAGAAGTAATCTCCAAAAAGTAAGAAACAGATACAGATCTTCTACCAATACCAAAAGCAACCAGAAAGCAACAGTAAAACCCCAGAAAGCCTCAACAAAAATTCCAAGAAAAACCACAAGAAGGAAGATAAGAAAAGCATATCACAGCAACGAGTAAAAGATCGCAAAAGATCCAAACTTTCAAACATGCAAAACCAGAACTCCACCAAAATTAAAAGACGAAGCCACGAAGAAGACGAGAAAAGCTATTACCAACTTGGAAAAGAGCAGCAAGCGTCAAAGAGGGAAGACAAAATCTGGAAATGCCTTCTCACAAAGAATGCGCACAAAAGTAAATATCGCAGGAACCAATGCAAGATCCAAGCGCCAGAAGAACACCAAATGATGCCGCAACGAAAGGAAAACAGAAGTACAGAAGTAGAGAGTGGATAGAACTGAGAAAAGAAGTGACGAAAGAGCAAAGGAGAGAAACCATTTTCAGGTTTTTTCAAAATCCAAAAGTAAAGAGCCTAGGAGAAACGGGGCAATTAATGCTCAAAATTAAAAGCATTAAACCCTCGCACGTTCCCAAAAAAAAGCGCCGGTGTAAAAGCGCGCGTCTTCTAGAGGAAACGTTCTACATTCAAAGCTGATACAAAGGAATCGACAAAATGCTTGAGTTCGGCTTCACCAAAGAAGGACCGAAGCCAAGGACTCGGCCTCAAAAAAGAAGACCGAGCACAAGCAGGGGCACTGTTTATACCCTGGGTCGAGCTGTCTGACCCGGGATGTTCTACAGACAAAGCGACCGACCTCTTCAGGTCAGGACAACCGACCTCTTCTCAAAGATCTCGACCAAGTCACTGGAAAGCCCAAACAAAGGGCCCAAATAGAGGAACACGTCCCAAATCCAAGGGCAGCCCAAGCCCCATAGAGATAAAGGCGGTTCCCTTAAAGATGACCTCACTTGAAGATAAGATAAAGATAAGGTAAGATAACTAACTTATCTTATCCACAGAATGTCACATCTCACCATTATAAATACACTGGAGCACCCAGGTATAACTCATACTCTGATTCTACTCAATACCTGCTTAATACCCTTGCTAACTTAAGCATCGGAGTCCCTTGCAGGTACCCCCCACCCTCCGGGGACGAAGGATCAGCACCACCACCAAGTCCAACAAGTCGGACACACCAGCTCCGGCCGCTGTACACCTGCCGGACACGTTGGCTCTGACCAACACAGAAGATCTCATCCGAGATCGACCTACAGTTTCAGGTAACCCTCGGAACAGGTGGTCTGTTACCTTGTTCTCTACTCCTTTCCTATCTTTAATCTCAATGTTGAACTCCTGAAGCAGTAAGATCCACCTTCTCAATCTTGGTTTTGACTATTGTTTGGCAAGTAGATATTTCAGTGATGTATGATCAATGAAAACAATCACTTTAAAAACAATGAGATATGATCTAAATTTATCAAATATAACCACTATGGCCAGTAATTTCTTTTCGGTGGTGGTGTAGTTCTTTTGACCTTCATTAAGGACTTTGCTGGCATAGTATATGACATGCGCTAATTTGTCTTTCTTTTATCCTAATACTGTCCCAATAGCAAAATCTGATGCATCACACATCAGTTCAAAAGGTAAATCCCAGTTAGGTGGGTGATGTGTGGAAAACGATCCAACACAAAACTCACCGGCAAGTGTACCGGGTCGCATCAAGTAATAATAACTCACATGAGTGAGGTCGATCCCACAGGAATTGAAGGATTGAGCAATTTTAGTTTAGTGGTTGATTTAGTCAAGCGAATCAAGTATTGGTTGAGTGATTTTGTATCCAACAGTAAGTAAATAGCAGGAAATGTAAAGGGAGAAGGATGAATTGCATAAATTAAAGAGAACTGAAAGTAAAGGTGCTGAATCTTAAAGAACAAGAAATTAAATGACTGAAACTTAAAGTGCAAGAAATGTAAATTGCAGAAACTTAAAGTGCAAGAAATGTAAATTACTTGAATGTAAAAGGGATTTGAGGACTGGGATTGCAGAATCTAAACAAAGAGAAATCAAAGAAATTAAAAAGACCCAAGCAAGAACAAGGAAGAAGAGAGATCAATTCTCCTCTCCAATTCTCTGAAATCTCGGTTCAGTCTCTCAAGGAAAGTCACAAAAATTCAAAGCTCAAAGAAAGTGCCAAATTCAAAAGCTAAGCC
>NW_026265173.1:9432-11894 GCF_000817695.3 Arachis duranensis | reverse complement strand
CGGCCTGGTGCATGTTGGTGCGGCTTGGTGCGCAAAACGCTGCCCTGCCCGCGCAGAGGGCAGGGCAGGAAAAATTGGTGCACCAGATTCAAGCTGTGGTGCGCCAGATTTGAGCTTTGGTGCGCGCTGGTGCTGCCAGGAACGTGCCTTGGTGCGCAAAATGCTGCCCTGCCCTCGCGGAGGGCAGGGCAGTGTTTCCAAAATGAAGGCCCGTGTTCGAATCTGGGCAGAGGCACACGCTCAATCATTTTCATTGGTTTCTTGGCACGGTAATGCCCCTTAGTTCCTTGCTTCCTCATGGTCCCGTGTTCAACTCTTGTGGCAAGCATTTGGAGACAATTTCCTTTGAATTTTTCCCTTGATGAGCCCGATACTGCCCTTGTGGAGGGCAGGGCAAGGTTTTGTTCCTCTTGATTCCAAGGCACAGATTTGTGCTCTGCCCTTGTAGTGGGCAGGGCAGAGTTGCCTTTCATGCTTTGTTCCCTTATGTTGCCCTCCTAGAGGGCAGTGTGCCCTTATGGAGGGCAATGCTTGCTTCCCTCCTTCATAAGCCATGCCCTTGTGGAGGGCAATGTTTGCCTCTCCTCATGTTGTGCGCCACACTTCTTCTCTCTTTGACCACACTTTCTTTTCCTTGGGCCACACTTCCTTAGGCTACGCTTTTTCCTTTTTACCTTTTCTTCACCTACAATAAACCAAAACAACCACTCAAAGTATCACTAAATTCAAGAGGCTTATAAATCAATTAAAATTCAATTAAAATTAACTTAAACCTCATGAGTTAACATAAATTTCATGGTGGTTGTTTGATTTAAAAAAGTTATGCATTTTCACTCCAAATCACTTACTTAGGATGCAAGAAAGTGCATAAAGACTACTAAAACAAGTGAAATTAGCTTGAAAAATGGGTATATGATGACTTGTCATCACAACACCAAACTTAAATCTTGCTTGTCCCCAAGCAAGCATAAAAAATAAGAGTAAATGACATGAATAGGAAAAGAACACATATCCTTATTAGGCATATAGCAGAACTTGATTTATGGAGTCTTTATGCAGACAATGACAACTCACTTATTGTTGCTGCTACATAATATATCTTTCCTCAAAGGCTTGCTAAACTTGCTGTTATAAGACTCACTTTTTAATTACTCCCTTGCTAACTTTTCTTGGCTTCCAATGCTTAACAAGCTTATTATTCTTCTAGAGGTTTGGTGTCAAATGTTGCAGTATTAGCCTTTGGCTTTATTTTCTTTTTCTTTTTACTCAACATCTTTCCACCACAGACACATGGCTCACTAATTCTCCCTAGGATCATTGATGCCCAGCATCTCTTTGGATGACTAAATGTTCTGTATCTAAGTTGCTCTTTATTGTGGATTTTCAATTGGCCATCCCAAATCAGTTGATCTAAGTGACCGGGTTTTAAAATACCCCTTAGAATTTACTCATCTAAGCAGATCTTAGTACAAGAACACCACATGCATATGTCCTAAGGTTCAAGCTATTGGTGTCCAACCTTTATTCTTTGTTTTTCTTGCCCTTTTGGCTTTTTCTTTCCCTTTTCTTTCTGTTTTTGTTACCAAGGGCTTTTTCATTCTTGAGAAGAGTCTTTGTAACAGCAAGCTAACTCACAATTGAATGAGAATGATATTATGCAACAATTATTTCATGAGTTATGCATTTAATCAAACACATATACCACCACCAACTTCCATTCATACTTATGCAACATTGGATATTTCACTTTTCAATTCAAACCAAACTCTTTTATTTAAGCATATGGGAAACAAAACAATTTTTAAATCTAAGTGATGGATAACAAGCATTATGCAGATTTAGCATTTCTCTAGCTATTTATTAAATGACTAAAAGAAAAGCAAAGAACAAAAATTGCATGAAGTAAAAGAAATAAACAATGGAGGCATATCATGTTTCAGACATGCATCTCCTTATTAGAGACATGAAAGAGGAAGTATGAAAGAACTTTGCCACCTTCTAATGGTCATGGCTGCTTTTTGATTCTCCCTTCTTCTTCTTTCTCTTCCCTGTCTTGGAATAATCTCGGATCTCTTCACCAGGACATCTTCTTCCCCAAACAGAATCTAAGAGTCCTGAGAGTCCAACATCTTCCAATCTTTTAAAGGTGGACTCAGTATATTGATGAGATCTTGCTTGTTGCTTGGCTAAAAATTCAGGGCATTGCTCAAATGGCTTGATCTCAGGATTGAGTGTTGGCAAATTGTGGGTTATGTATTCCAGCCTTGCTTGCATGTTTTCATCATTCTCCATTCTTTGTACGTGTCTAACTTCTCCCAAGGTATGATGAACATTCTTCCATTGATACAGGTTGTGACTATACTCCTCTGCTTTAGCTTGACTAAAATACAGCTTATCATATGATTCTTTGAATTCTTTGTATTGTTCTTTTTGTCCTTCAAGAATCTGTGCTTGAAATTCTT
>NW_026265173.1:8187-9424 GCF_000817695.3 Arachis duranensis | reverse complement strand
CTGAGATAGTTCTTCAATTGATCTTTGTAATTGGCTCATGTCTATGGCATCATGAGCTTGATTTCGTCCTTCCTCTCTTTGCGATCTCCTTTGTCTAGGAGCTACTACCCCTTCTTGATTTTCTTCTTCATTCGTTCCCTCCATGCTCTTCTTGGTAATCCATTTCCCTTTCTTCACTTTTGTTGTGTCCTCATCTTCAAAGATTACCTTAGCTCTGTCACATAGCCTTTGGATGGTGCTTGGATGTCCAAGACCTTTTGATTTGCTTGTGCTATCGGCCATTTCTTGAATACTGTCAGCTATGAGTTGTGCGAGGTTGATCTCACCTCCATGCAAGATGCAGTATGTCAAGAGTGCTCGTTTGATTGTGACCCAAGAGGCATTTCCAGTAGGAAGGATAGATCTTCTTACTATTTCATACCATCCCTTGGCTACAGGAGTAAGATTTATCCTTCTCAAGTGGCTTGGAACTCCCTTTGAATCTCTTTCCCAATCTGTATTTTCCATGCATAACCCCTGCAGGATCTCATCAGGATTATTTTTCATTTGCAATCTAGCCTCATAACTAGGCTCTGCATAGGTTATGGTTCTCAACTTGAGGGCTCTTGTGATAGCAGCTGGGCTAAAACTCACTTCAACTCCTCTGACATAACTTGTGTAGGGAGCACTATTTTTGTTTTCTTTTGCAGCATTTGCATAGAACTCCCTAATCATAACTGCACTGATATCAACAAGAGGAGCACATAAAAGTTCCCACCTTCTTTCTTTAGTGATTTGCCTCATAATGGGATATTCCCCGTCTCTCAACTCAAGGCCTTTCTCATAAATGACATTCTTTGTCTCCATGAACCTATGATATCTCCCTTCATGGAATTGGGATCTAAACTTGCTTGCATCAAATGATGGAGGTTCGGTTACCATAGGTTCTTTTCCCGGCCTTCTTTTTGAGCTTGAGGAGGCCATTGAAATTGAAGTGAAAAGAAAGAGGAAGTGAGAGTAGAAGAAATATGTGTTGTGTTTGGGGTGAATTTTGGTTCGGTTTTGATGTGTGAGGTAAGGGAATTATGTTGGTTTTGGAAGTGGAAAAGAGTATGGTTTTCATATGAAAGTGGCTTGAATGAGAATGTGTATACCGTGTTGGTGCCAACGGCTACTTATAGGTGAGTTCTTCAAGCCTTCCAACAAAACCATAATAAGAGAGAGAGACTCGTTGGTGCTCATGAAGGGTTAAGATTGA
>NW_026265173.1:4164-6138 GCF_000817695.3 Arachis duranensis | reverse complement strand
AGCTTCTTGAAAGTCTCAAGAAATTTGTGAAAATGCTGATCCTTTGTCTCTTTGTGAAATCTCTGTGGATATGGCAGTGGTGGTGTTGAGCTCTTCTCCACTTGATGCTGTTTTGGAATTGCTTCTTCCAAGATTTGCTTTCCTTTCTTCAAATTCTGTGGTTTATTGTCTTCCTCTGTGAGTTTTTCTGGAGCATTCTTGCTTATCATGTTTTTGTTGATGTTTTCATTATTCTTTGTTGGCTCATTGTCATTATGCTTGGTTGCTCCTTGGTTGCCATCCACTAACACTTTTCCACTTCTTAGTTGCACGACCTTGCATTCTTCCTTTGGATTGGGAATGGTGTCACTAGGTAGTGAACTTGATGGCTTCTCAACGGAAATCTGCTTGGAAATTTGCCCAATTTGCCTTTCTAAGTTCTTCATGGAAGCTGAGATTTGTCCAATCTGCCTTTCTAGGTTCTTCATGGAGGCTTCTTGGTTCTTTGTTGTCAATTCTTGGTTCTTCATCATTTTCTCCATGAGCAGCTCTAGATTGGTAATCCTCTGGGATTCTTGTGAATTTGGTTGGTTTTGGGGTGTTGATGGATGATAATAGGTGTTCTGATTTGTTGAGTGGTTGTTAGGTGGATAATGGTTAGAGTTGGGGTAGTTATTTTGTGGTTTTTTATATGTATTTTGGTTAGTGTTTGGCTGGGGGTTGTGGTTTGTGTTTTTCCAATTGTTCTGGCCTGTGTTTCTTTGCCATGGTTGTTGGTTTTGATTATGGTTATCTCCCCATCTGAGGTTGGGATGGTTCTTCCAAGATGGATTGTAAGTATCACCATAGACTTCATTTGTTCCAGAATTTTGGTTGTGCATGTACTGGTCTTGCTCTTGCTGTTGTTCCTCTTGAGTTTCTTTCTTGCTCTTGCTGTTGCTCCTCTTGAGTTTCTTCATTTTGCACCCAAGTGGTTGGTGGTTGGCTTGTGGTGCTCACTGCTGCCACTTGCAAGCCATCAATTCTCTTAGCCATTTGCTCAAATTGTTGTTGAATCTGCTGCTGCATCATCTTGTTTTGAGCTAAAATTGAATCCACTCTTCCAACTCCATTACTCCTCTTCTTTGTGATGGTTGGCGTTGTCTTTGATGAGCAAAGAAATATTGGTTGTTGGCCACCATATCAATGAGGTTTTGAGCTTCCTCTGTGGTCTTCATGAGTTGCAAGGAGCCTCCAGCTGAGTGATCAAGTGCTTCTTGAGCTTTAAGAGTGAGTCCTTCATAGAAGTTCTGCAACTTGTCCCACTCAGTGAACATCTCTGGTGGACATTTCCTCAATAGAGGCTTATATCTTTCCCATGCTTCATATAAGTTCTCAGCCTCCAATTGAGTGAACGTTTGAACCTCAGTCTTCAACCTTAGGATTCTTTGAGGGGGATAAAATTTGGCAAGAAATTTGCTCACCAAGTCATCCCAAGTGTTGATGCTTTCTTTTGGAAAGGTCTCTAGCCGTTGAGTGGCCATATCTCTGAGAGAGAATGGAAAGAGCAGCAACTTGTAGCTATCAGGAGGTACACCATTGGTTTTCACCGTGTCACAGATTCTCAAGAAGGTAGACAAATGTTGATTCGGATCCTCCAAAGGCCCTCCTCCAAAAGAACAGTTGTTTTGAACCAAAGTGATAAGTTGTGGCTTTAGTTCAAAATTGTTTGCATTGACATTAGGAGGAAGAATGCTACTTCCACAATGCCTAGCATTAGCAAATGTGTATGAAGCCAAGACTCTTCATTGTTGTTGATTATTGTTGGCTCCTTCTCCTGGTTGATTGGGATCTCCTTCCATTTCTTGGAATTCCTCCTCAGATTCTTCTTCTCCAATAACGTTCTTCCCTCTTTCAGCTCTTCTTATTCTCCGAAGAGTTCTTTGATCAATTTCAGAGAGGATAGGGGAAGATCTTCCTGTACCTGACATACAAACACACAACAATAAACACACA
>NW_026265173.1:0-585 GCF_000817695.3 Arachis duranensis | reverse complement strand
CAAAAAGTATTGTCACCACATCAAACTAATTCAACTAGTTTCAATGATAAATTTTGAAATCCTGTACTTCTTGTTCTTTTGTGATTAAAGCATTTTTCATTTAAGATAGGTGATGGATTCATAGGACATTCATATCTTTAAGGCATAAAATTTCAATTTTATTAATTATGAATTAAAATAAGACTAAAAAAAATAGATATAAAATGAAACTAAAAAAAACGAAAAATAAAAACAAAAACATAGGCTCCTAATGATAGAGGTTTTCACAGAGTTAGGACTCAACAACCTTGATTTTGAGAAGTGGATGTTCCCTCAACTTGAGATGAGAGCTTTTGGCGTTTCTTGGAGTTCACGCCCCTTGTCCTTCCATTGACTTCTTGGTGATTGGATGTTCAATAGGTATGAACTCATCTGCTCCCATCTTCACCCCAGCCTCTTTACAGAGCAAGGAGATTAGGCTTGGATAAGCCAATTTGGTTACAGTGGAATTCTTATTTGCAATTTTATAGATCTCACAAGCAATCACATGATGGACCTCCACTTCTTTTCCAAGCATAATGCAATGAATCATCACTGCCCTCTTGA
>NW_026265172.1:14845-28616 GCF_000817695.3 Arachis duranensis | reverse complement strand
TAGGATTTTCTAGGATTTTTAGGGTAATTTAAGATTTTCTATGATTTTTCGGGTTTTTTAAGGTTTGCAAGGGTTTTTAGGATTTTCTAGGATTTTTAAGGTTTTCTAGGTTTTTATGAATTTTTTGGGTTTTTTGTAGTTTTTAGGGTTGTTTAGGTTTTTTAGGGTTTTCTAGGGTTTTTAAGGGTTTTTAGGGTTTTTGGGGTTTTTTAGGGTTTTTCTAGGGTTTTTAGGGTTTTCTAAGGTTTCTAGGATTTTTTATAGTTTTCCAGGGTTTTTAGGGTTTTCGAGGGTTTTTTGGGATTTTGGGGTTATTTAGGTTTTCCAAGGTTTTTTTTGGGTTTTCTAAGCTTAAGGGGTTTTAGGATTTTTAGGATTTTTTTTGGATTTTCTAGGGTTGGGTTTTAGGATTTTTAGCATTTTTTTTGGGTTTTCTAGGGTTTTTAGTGATTTTTTGTTTTTTAGGATTTTTTAGAGTTTTCTAGGTTTTTTTATGATTTTTTAGGCTTTTTAGGATTTTCTAGACTTTTTAGGTTTTTTTAGGATTTTCTAGGATTTTTAGGAATTTTTAGGGTTTTCTAGGGTTTTTAGGGTTTTTTTAGGTTTTTTACGGTTTTCTAGATTTTTTAGAGTTTTCTAGGGTTTTTAGGTTTTTTTAGGATTTTCTAGGATTTTTAGGAATTTTTAGGGTTTTCTAGGGTTTTTAGGGTTTTTTAAGATTTTTTAGGATTCTCTAGAAGTTTTCGGGTTTTTTTGAATTTTCTATGATTTTTTTGGGTTTTTAGGATTTTTTTGTGGTTTTCTATGTTTTTTAAGGTTTTTTTAGGTATTTTCTAGGATTTTTAGGGTTTTTAAATTTTTTTAGGGGTTTTTAGGGTTTTTACAGTTTTTAGGGTTTTCTAGGATTTTCTAGGGTTTTTAGGATTTTTTAGGGTTTTTAGGATATTTTTTATAGTTTTTAAGGGTTTTTACAGTTTTTAGGTTTTCTAGGATTTTTAGGATTTTTTAGGATATTTTTAGGGTTTTTTAGAGTTTTCTAGGGTGTTTTAGGGTTTTCTAGGGTTTTTCAGGATTTTTTAGTGTTTTCTAGGGTTTTGTAGGGTTTTTAGGGTTTTTTTATTTTTAGGATTTTTTAGGGTTTTCTAGGGTTTTGTAGGGTTTTTAGGGTTTTCTTGGATTTTTAGGATTTTTTAGGGATTTCTAGCGTTTTTAGGGGTTTTTAAGATTTTCTGGGTTTTTAAGGTTTTCTAGGGTTTTTACGGTATTTTAGGGATTTTTAGTATTTTCTAAGGTTTTTAGGGTGTTTTAGGATTTTTTAAGGTTTTCTAAGGTTTTTAGGGATTTTTGGGTTTTCTAGGTTTTGTAGGATTTTTTAGAATTTTTAGGGTTTTTTAGGATTCTTTTGGGGTTTTTAGGTTTTTTCAGATTTTTAGGGTTTTTTAGGATTCTCTTGGGGTTTTTAGGTTTTTTCCGTTTTCTATGGTTTTTTAGGGTTTTTAGGGATTTTTTAAGTATTTTAGGGTTTTCTCTTATTTTTTAATGTTTTCTCGGATTTTTTAGGGTTTTTAAGGTTTTTAGGGTTTTGTAGTGTTTTTAGGATTTTTTAAGGTTTTCTATGATTTTTTAGGATTTTCTAAGATTTTTTAGGATTTTCTAGGGTTTTTAGAGTTTTTTAGGGTTTTTTAGGATTATTAGGTTTTTTAAGGTTTTCTGCGGATTTTATAGATTTTTTGGGTTTTCTAGAACCATAAAAACCCTAAAAAACGTTAAAACCCTTGAGAATCCTAAAAAATCCTAGAGAACCTTAAAACACCCTAAAAATCATAGAAAACCCTAAAAAACCCTAAATCCCTATAAAACTGTAAAAAAAATCCTCAAAAACCTTTAAAATACCCTAAAAACCCTACAACACCATAAAAAACCCTAGAAATCTGAGAAAATCTAAAAATCCCTAAAAAACAAAAAAAATCCTTAAAAAAATCCTAAAAACACTGAAAACCCTTAAAAATCCTAGAAAACTCTAAAAAAACCCTAAAAATCATAAAAAACCCTAAAAAACACTTGAAAATCGTAAAAACCCTTAAAACCCTAAAAAACCGTAAAAACCCATAAAAACCCTAAAACCCCCCAAAAAAACCTAGAAATTCTAGAAAATCCTAAACAACAGTAAAAACCCTAAAAAATCCTAAAAACTAAAAAAAATCCTAAAAACCCTAAAAATCCTAGAAAACCCTAAAAACTCAAGAAAACCTTAAAGACCCTAAAAAGCCCCTGAAAACCCTAAAAACCCTAAAATCCATAGAAAATCCTAGAAAATTTTAGGTTTTTTCAGGTTTCTTGGGGTTTTATGGTTTTTAGGATTTTCTTCAGCCTTTTAGCATTTATATATGGTTTTCTAGAGTTTTTAAAGTTTTCTCTGGTTTTCTAGGATTTTTAGGGTTTTTTAGGGTTTTATAGGATTTTTAGTATCTTTTAGCGTTTCCTAGGGTTTTCATGGGTTTTTTGGGTTTTCAGCGTTTTTTAGGTTTTTCTATGGTTTTTTATGGTTCTTATGATTTTTTAGGGTTTTCTAGAGTTTTTAGGGTTTTATGGTTTTCTAGGGTTTTTAGGATTTTCTAGGATTTTTTACGGTTTTCTAGGGTTTTTATGGTTTTCTCGGGATTTTTAGTTTTTTTTTTATGGTTTTTTAGGATTCTCTAGGGGTTTTAGGGATTTATTGGGTTTTCTAGGATTTTTTGGGGTCCTTTATGATTTCTAGGGTTTTTTAGGGTGTTCTTTTTAGGGTGTTCAAGGTTTTTTCGGATTGTCTAGGGATTTTTCAGTTTTTAAGGGTTTTCTTTTCTTATGTAGGTTTTTTTTTGGATTTTCTATTCATTTTTAGGGTTTTTTAGGGTTTTTATATTTTTAGGGGTTTTTTGGGTTTTCTAGGATTTTTAGATTTTTATGGTTTTTAGGGTTTTCTAGGGTTTTTGGGTTTTTTTGGTTTTCTAGGTTTTTTTAGGTTTTTCTAGGGTTTTTTCGGATTTTTAGTGTTTTCTAGGAGTTTTAGGGGTTTTTAAAGTTTTCTAGGATTTTTACGGTATTTTAGGGATTTCTAGGGTTTTCTATGTTATTTAGGGTGTTTTAGGATTTTCTAGGGTTTTTAGGGTTTTTTAGGATTTTCTAGGATTTTTAGGGTAATTTAAGATTTTCTATGATTTTTCGGGTTTTTTAAGGTTTGTAAGGGTTTTTAGGGTTTTCTAGGTTTTTATGAATTTTTTGGGTTTTCTGTAGTTTTTAGGGTTGTTTAGGTTTTTTAGGGTTTTCTAGGGTTTTTAAGGGTTTTTAGGGTTTTTGGGGTTTTTTAGGATTTTTCAAGGGTTTTTAGGGTTTTCTAAGGTTTCTAGGATTTATTATAGTTTTCCAGGGTTTTTAGGGTTTTCGAGGGTTTTTTGGGATTTTGGGGTTATTTAGGTTTTCCAAGGTTTTTTTTGGGTTTTCTAGGGTTAAGAGGTTTTAGGATTTTTAGGATTTTTTTTTGGGTTTTTTAGGGTTTTTAGTGTTTTTTTGTTTTTTAGGATTTTTTAGAGTTTTCTAGGTTTTTTTTATGATTTTTTAGGCTTTTTAGGGTTTTCTAGACTTTTTAGGATTTTCTAGGGTTTTTAGGTTTTTTTAGGATTTTTAGGGTTTTATATGGTTTTGTAGGGTTTCTTAGCTTTTCTACGGTTTTCTAGGTTATTTAGGAATTTCCAGGATTTTCTAGGATTCTTTAGAGTTTTCAAGGTTTTCTAGAGTTTTCTAGGGTTTTTTAGGATTTTCTAGGGTTTTTAGAGTTTTCTAGAATTCTCTAGGGTTTTCTTGGATTTTCTTGGGTTTTCTAAGTTTTTTAGGGTTTTTAGGATTTTTAGGATTTTTTTTAGTTTTCTAGGATTTTCTAGGGTTTTTAGGGATTTCTAGGGTTTTTATGATATTCTAGGACTTTTAAGGATTTTTTAGAGTTTTCTAGATTTTTTTATTGTTTTTTAGGGTTTTTAGGGTTTTCTAGACTTTTTAGGGGTTTCTAGGATTTTTAGGGTTTTTTAGGATTTTCTAGGGTTTTTAGGAGTTTTTAGGGTTTTCTAGGGTTTTTAGGTTTTTTTAGGTTTTTTTTAGGGTTTTTGGGGTTTTTTAGGATTTTTCAAGGGTTTTTAGGGTTTTCTAAGGTTTCTAGGATTTATTATAGTTTTCCATGGTTTTTAGGGTTTTCGAGGGTTTTTTGGGATTTTGGGGTTATTTAGGTTTTCCAAGGTTTTTTTTGGGTTTTCTAGGGTTAAGAGGTTTTAGGATTTTTAGGATTTTTTTTTGGGTTTTCTAGGGTTTTTAGTGTTTTTTTGTTTTTTAGGATTTTTTAGAGTTTTCTAGGTTTTTTTATGATTTTTTAGGCTTTTTAGGGTTTTCTAGACTTTTTAGGGTTTTCTAGGGTTTTTAGGTTTTTTTAGGATTTTCTAGGATTTTTAGGAATTTTTAGGGTTTTCTAGGGTTTTTAGGGTTTTTTTTAGGTTTTTTAGGGTTTTCTAGATTTTTTAGGGTTTTCTAGGGTTTTTAGGTTTTTTTAGGATTTTCTAGGATTTTTAGGAATTTTTAGGGTTTTCTAGGGTTTTTAGGGTTTTTTAAGATTTTTTAGGATTCTCTAGAAGTTTTCGGGTTTTTTTGAATTTTCTATGATTTTTTTGGGTTTTTAGGATTTTTTGTGGTTTTCTATGTTTTTTAAGGTTTTTTTAGGTATTTTCTAGGATTTTTAGGGTTTTTAAATTTTTTTAGGGGTTTTTAGGGTTTTTACAGTTTTTAGGATTTTCTAGGATTTCCTAGGGTTTTTAGGATTTTTTAGGGTTTTTAGGATATTTTTTAGTGTTTTTTAGAGTTTTCTAGGGTGTTTTAAGGATTTCTAGGGTTTTTTTAGGATTTTTTAGTGTTTTCTAGGGTTTTGTAGGGTTTTTAGGGTTTTTTTTATTTTTAGGATTTTTTAGGATTTTCTAGGGTTTTGTAGGGTTTTTATGGTTTTCTTGGATTTTTAGGATTTTTTAGGGATTTCTAGCGTTTTTAGGGGTTTTTAAGGTTTTCTAGGGTTTTTACGGTATTTTAGGGATTTTTAGTATTTTCTAAGGTTTTTAGGGTGTTTTAGGATTTTTTAAGGTTTTCTAAGGCTTTTAGGGATTTTTGGGTTTTCTAGGTTTTGTAGGATTTTTTAGAATTTTTAGGGTTTTTTAGGATTCTTTTGGGGTTTTTAGGTTTTTTCCGTTTTCTATGGTTTTTTAGAGTTTTTAAGGATTTTTTAAATCTTTTAGGGTTTTCTCTTATTTTTTATGGTTTTCTAGGGGTTTTTAGAGTTTTCTATGATTTTTTAGGATTTTCTAAGGTTTTTAGAGTTTTTTAGGATTTTTTAGGATTATTAGGGTTTTTTAAGATTTTCCGCGGTTTTTATGGATTTTTTGGGTTTTCTAGAACCCTAAAAACCCTAAAAAACCTTAAAACCCTTGAGAATCCTAAAAAATCCTAGAGAACCTTAAAACACCCTAAAAATCATAGAAAACCCTAAAAATCCCTAAAAAAACCATAGAAAACACTAAAAAATAGTAAAAACCCTTAAAAAACCTAAAAACCATAAGAAACCCTAGAAAACCATAAAAAACCATAGAAAACCCTAGAAAAAGCTAAATATCATAAAAACTCTAGAAAACTCAAAAATTCCTAAAAACCCAAGAAAATCTTAACAAACTATAAAATCCCTATAAAACTGTAAAAAAAATCCTCAAAAACCTTAAAAATACCCTAAAAACCCTACAACACCCTAAAAAACCCTAGAAATCCGAGAAAATCTAAAAATCCCTAAAAAACAAAAAAAATCCTAAAAACCCTGAAAAACCTTAAAAATCATAGAAAACTCTAAAAAAACCCTAAAAATCATAAAAAACGCTAAAAAACACTTGAAAATCCTTAAAACCCTAAAATCCCATAAAAACCCTAAAATCCCCAAAAAACCTAGAAAATTCTAGAAAATCCTAAACAACAGTAAAAACCCTAAAAAATCCTAAAAACTAAAAAAAACTCCTAAAAACCCTAGAAAACCCTAAAAACTCGAGAAAACAATAAAGACCCTAAAAAGCCCCTGAAAACCCTAAAAACCCTAAAATCCATAGAAAATCCTAGAAAATTTTAGGTTTTTTAGGGTTTCTTGGGGTTTTAGGGTTTTTAGGGTTTTCTAGAGCCTTTTAGCATTTATATGGTTTTCTAGAGTTTTTAAAGTTTTCTCTGGTTTTCTAGGATTTTTAGGATTTTTTAGGGTTTTATAGGATTTTTAGTATCTTTTAGGGTTTCCTAGGGTTTTCATGGGTTTTTTTTGTTATCAGCATTTTTTAGGTTTTTCTATGGTTTTCTAGAGTTTTTAGGGTTTTATGGTTTTCTAGGGTTTTTAGGATTTTCTAGGATTTTTTACGGTTTTCTAGGGTTTTTAGGGTTTTCAAGGGATTTTTAGTTTTTTTTTTTATGGTTTTTTAGGATTCTCTAGGGGTTTTAGGGATTTATTGGGTTTTCTAGGATTTTTCGGGGTCCTTTATGATTTCTATGGTTTTTTAGGGTGTTCAAGGTTTTTTCGGATTGTCTTGGGATTTTTAAGTTTTTTAGAGTTTTTATATTTTTAGGGGTTTTTTGGGTTTTCTAGGATTTTTAGATTTTTTATGGTTTTTAGGGTTTTCTAGGGTTTTTGGATTTTTTTGGGTTTTCTAGGTTTTTTTAGGTTTTTCTATGGTTTTTTGGGTTTTTTAGTGTTTTCTAGGAGTTTTAGGGGTTTTTAAAGTTTTCTAGGGTTTTTACGGTATTTTAGGGTTTTCTATGTTATTTAGGGTGTTTTAGGATTTTCTAGTGTTTTTAGGGTTTTTTAGGATCTTCTAGGATTTTTAGGGTTTTTTAAGGTTTTCTATGATTTTTCGGGTTTTTTAAGGTTTGCAAGGGTTTTAAGGGTTTTCTAGGATTTTTAAGGTTTTCTAGGGGTTTTAGGGTTTTCTAGGTTTTTATGAATTTTTTGGGTTTTCTGTAGTTTTTAGGGTTGTTTAGGTTTTTTAGGGTTTTCTAGGGTTTTTAAGGGTTTTTAGGGTTTTTGGGGTTTTTTAGGGTTTTTCTAGGGTTTTTAGGGTTTTCTAAGGTTTCTAAAATTTTTTATGGTTTTCTAGGGTTTTTAGGGTTTTCGAGGGTTTTTTGGGATTTTGGGGTTATTTAGGTTTTCCAAGGTTTTTTTTGGGTTTTCTAAGGTTAAGAGGTTTTTGGATTTTAAGGATTTTTTTTTGGTTTTTTAGGGTTTTTAGGGTTTTTTGTTTTTTAGGATTTTTTAGAGTTTTCTAGGTTTTTTTTTATGATTTTTTAGGCTTTTTAGGGTTTTCTAGGGTTTTTAGGTTTTTTTAGGATTTTCTAGGATTTTTAGGAGTTTTTAGGGTTTTCTAGAGTTTTTAGGGTTTTTTTTAGGTTTTTTAGGGTTTTCTAACATTTTTATGGTATTTAAGGTTTTTTAGGATTCTCTAGAATTTTTAGGGTTTTTTTGAATTTTCTATGGTTTTTTTGGGTTTTTAGGATTTTTTTGTGGTTTTCTAGGTTTTTTAAGGTTTTTTTAGGTATTTTCTAGGATTTTTAGGGTTTTTAAATTTTTTTAGGGGTTTTTAGGGTTTTTACAGTTTTTAGCGTTTTCTAGGATTTCCTAGGGTTTTTAGGATTTTTTAGGGTTTTTTTAGAGTTTTCTAGGGTGTTTTAAGGTTTTCTAGGGTTTTTTTAGGATTTTTTAGTGTTTTCTAGGGTTTTGTAGGGTTTTTAGGGTTTTTTTTGGATTTTTAGTATTTTTTAGGATTTTCTAGGGTTTTGTAGGGTTTTTATGGTTTTCTTGGATTTTTAGGATTTTTTAGGGATTTCTAGCGTTTTTAGGGGGTTTTTAAGGTTTTCTAGGGTTCTTACGGTATTTTAGGGATTTTTAGTATTTTCTAAGGTTTTTAGGGTGTTTTAGGATTTTTTAGGCTCTTTTTTTATTTTTTAGGGTTTTTTGGTTTTTTAGGGTTTTTTAGGGCTTTTAGTGTTTTTTACGGTTTTTTGGTGTTTTTAGGATTTTCTACAGTTTTTAGGGTTTTCAAGGGTTTTTTTTTCGGTTTTTAGGGTTTTGTAGGGTATTTTAGGATTTTCTTTGGTTTTTAGGATTTTTTTAAGGTTTTCTAGAGGTTTTTTAGAATTTTCTTTGGTTTTTAGGGTTTTCTAGGGTTTTTAGGTTTTTTTAGGATTTTCTAGGATTTTTAGGAATTTTTAGGGTTTTCTAGGGTTTTTAGGGTTTTTTAAGATTTTTTAGGATTCTCTAGAAGTTTTCGGGTTTTTTTGAATTTTCTATGATTTTTTTGGGTTTTTAGGATTTTTTTGTGGTTTTCTAGGTTTTTTAAGGTTTTTTTAGGTATTTTCTAGGATTTTTAGGGTTTTTAAATTTTTTTAGGGGTTTTTAGGGTTTTTACAGTTTTTAGCGTTTTCTAGGATTTCCTAGGGTTTTTAGGATTTTTTAGGGTTTTTTTAGAGTTTTCTAGGGTGTTTTAAGGTTTTCTAGGGTTTTTTTAGGATTTTTTAGTGTTTTCTAGGGTTTTGTAGGGTTTTTAGGGTTTTTTTTGGATTTTTAGTATTTTTTAGGATTTTCTAGGGTTTTGTAGGGTTTTTATGGTTTTCTTGGATTTTTAGGATTTTTTAGGGATTTCTAGCGTTTTTAGGGGGTTTTTAAGGTTTTCTAGGGTTCTTACGGTATTTTAGGGATTTTTAGTATTTTCTAAGGTTTTTAGGGTGTTTTAGGATTTTTTTAAGGTTTTCTAAGGTTTTTAGGGATTTTTGGGTTTTTTAGGTTTTCTAGGGTTTTTTAGGATTTTTAGGGTTTTTTAGGATTCTCTTGGGGTTTTTAGGTTTTTTCCGTTTTCTATGGTTTTTTAGGGTTTTTAAGGATTTTTTAAGTCTTTTAGGGTTTTCTCTTATTTTTTATGATTTTCTAGGGTTTTTTAAGGTTTTTAAGGTTTTTAGGGTTTTGTAGTGTTTTTTAAGGTTTTCTAGGGTTTTTAAGGTTTTCTAGGGGTTTTAGGGATTTCTAGCATTTTTAGGGGATTTTAAGGTTTTCTAGGGTTTTTACGGTATTTTAGGAATTTTTAGTATTTTCTATGGTTTTTATAGGGTGTTTTAGGATTTTTTAAGGTTTCCTAAGGTTTTTAGGGATTTTTGGGTTTTCTAGGTTTTGTAGGATTTTTTAGAATTTTTAGGGTTTTTTAGGATTCTCTTGGGGTTTTTAGGTTTTTTCCGTTTTCTATGGTTTTTTAGAGTTTTTAAGGATTTTTTAAGTCTTTTAGGGTTTTCTCTTATTTTTTATGGTTTTCTAGAATTTTTTAGGATTTTTAAAGTTTTTAGGGTTTTGTAGTGTTTTTAGGGTTTTTTAAGGTTTTCTATGATTTTTTAGGGTTTTCTATGATTTTTTAGGATTATTAGGGTTTTTTAAGGTTTTCTGCGGTTTTTATGGATTTTTTGGGTTTTCTAGAACCCTAAAAACCCTAAAAAATCTTAAAACCCTTGAGAATCCTAAAAAATCCTAGAGAACCTTAAAACACCCTAAAAATCATAGAAAACCCTAAAAAACCCTAAAAAAAACCATAGAAAACACTAAAAAATAGTAAAAACCCTTAAAAAACCTAAAAACCATAAGAAACCCTAGAAAACCATAAAAAACCATAGAAAACCCTAGAAAAAGCTAAAAATCATAAAAACTCTAGAAAACCCAAGAAAATCTTAACAAACTATAAAATCCCTATAAAACTGTAAAAAAAATCCTCAAAAACCTTAAAAATACCCTAAAAACCCTACAACACCCTAAAAAATCATAGAAATCCGAGAAAATCTAAAAATCCCTAAAAAACAAAAAAAAATCCTAAAAACCCTGAAAAACCTTAAAAATCCTAGAAAACTCTAAAAAAACCCTAAAAATCATAAAAAACCCTAAAAAACACTTGAAAATCGTAAACACCCTTAAAACCCTAAAAACCCATAAAAACCCTAAAACCCCCAAAAAAACCTAGAAAATTCTAGAAAATCCTAAACAACAGTAAAAACCCTAAAAACTCCTAAAAACTAAAAAAAAACTCCTAAAAACCCTAAAAACCCTAGAAAACCCTAAAAACTCGAGAAAACAATAAAGACCCTAAAAAGCCCCTGAAAACCCTAAAAACCCTAAAATCCATAGAAAATCCTAGAAAATTTTAGGTTTTTTAGGGTTTCTTGGGGTTTTAGGGATTTTAGGGTTTTCTAGAGCCTTTTAGCATTTATACGTTTTCTAGAGTTTTTAAAGTTTTCTCTGGTTTTCTAGGATTTTTAGGGTTTTTTAGGGTTTTATAGGATTTTTAGTATCTTTTAGCGTTTCTTAGGGTTTTCATGGGTTTTTTGGGTTTTCAGCGTTTTTTAGGTTTTTCTATGGTTTTTTAAGGTTCTTATGAATTTTTAGGATTTTCTAGAGTTTTTAGGGTTTTATGGTTTTCTAGGGTTTTTAGGATTTTCTAGGATTTTTTACGGTTTTCTAGGATTTTTAGGGTTTTCTAGGGATTTTTAGTTTTTTTTATGGTTTTTTAGGATTCTCTAGGGGTTTTAGGGATTTATTGGGTTTTCTAGGATTTTTTGGGGTCCTTTATGATTTTCTAGGGGTTTTTAGGGTGTTCAAGGTTTTTTCGGATTGTCTAGGGATTTTTCAGTTTTTTGGGTTTTCTTTTCTTATGTAGGTTTTTTTTGGATTTTCTATTCCTTTTTAGGATTTTTTAGAGTTTTTATATTTTTAGGGGTTTTTCGGGTTTTCTAGGATTTTTAGATTTTTTATGGTTTTTAGGGTTTTCTAGGGTTTTTGGATTTTCTAGGTTTTTTTAGCTTTTTCTAGGGTTTTTTGGATTTTTTAGTGTTTTCTAGGAGTTTTAGGGGTTTTTAAAGTTTTCTAGGATTTTTACAGTATTTGAGGGTTTTCTAGGGTGTTCTATGTTATTTAGGGTGTTTTAGGATTTTCTAGGATTTTTAGGGGTTTTTAAGGTTTTCTATGATTTTTCGGGTTTTTTAAGGTTTGCAAGGGTTTTTAGAGTTTTCTAGGGTTTTTAAGGTGTTCTAGGGGTTTTAGGGATTTCTAGCATTTTTAGGGGATTTTAAGGTTTCCTAGGGTTTTTACGGTATTTTAGGGATTTTTAGTATTTTCTATGGTTTTTATCGGGTGTTTTAGGATTTTTTAAGGTTTTCTAAGGTTTTTAGGGATTTTTGGGTTTTTTAGGTTTTCTAGGGTTTTTTAGGATTCTCTTGGGGTTTTTAGGTTTTTTCCGTTTTCTATGGTTTTTTAGGGTTTTTAAGGATTTTTAAAGTCTTTTAGGGTTTTCTCTTATTTTTTATGGTTTTTTAGGGTTTTTTAAGGTTTTTAAGGTTTTTAGGGTTTTGTAGTGTTTTTAGGGTTTTTTAAGGTTTTCTATGATTTTTTAGGATTTTCTATGATTTTTTAGGATTTTCTAGGGTTTTTTAAGGTTTTCTGCGGTTTTTATGGGTTTTTTGGGTTTTCTAGAACCCTAAAAACCCTAAAAAACCTTAAAACCCTTGAGAATCCTAAAATATCCTAGAGAACCTTAAAACACCCTAAAAATCATAGAAAACCCTAAAAAACCCTAAAAAAAACCATAGAAAACACTAAAAAACAGTAAAAACACTTAAAAAACCTAAAAACCATAAGAAACCCTAGAAAACCATAAAAAATCATATAAAACCCTAGAAAAAGCTAAAAATCATAAAAACTCTAGAAAACCCAAAAATTCCTAAAAACCCAAGAAAATCTTAACAAACTATAAAATCCGTATAAAACTGTAAAAAAAATCCTCAAAAACCTTAAAAATACCCTAAAAACCCTACAACACCCTAAAAAACCATAGAAATCCGAGAAAATCTAAAAATCCCTAAAAAACAAAAAAAAATCCTAAAAACCCTGAAAAACCTTAAAAATTTTAGAAAACTCTAAAAAAACCCTAAAAATCATAAAAAACGCTAAAAAACACTTGAAAATCCTTAAAACCCTAAAAACCCTAAAAACCCATAAAAACCCTAAAACCCCCAAAAAAACCTAGAAAATTCTAGAAAATCCTAAACAACAGTAAAAACCCTAAAAAATCCTAAAGACTAAAAAAAACTCCTAAAAACCCTAAAAACCCTAGAAAACCCTAAAAACTCGAGAAAACAATAAAGACCCTAAAAAGCCCCTGAAAACCCTAAAAACCCTAAAATCCATAGAAAATCCTAGAAAATTTTAGGTTTTTTAGGGTTTCTTGGGGTTTTAGGGTTTTTAGGGTTTTCTAGAGCCTTTTAGCATTTATATGGTTTTCTAGAGTTTTTAAAGTTTTCTCTGGTTTTCTAGGATTTTTAGGGTTTTTTAGGATTTTTTATAGGATTTTTAGTATCTTTTAGGGTTTCCTAGGGTTTTCATTGGTTTTTTGGATTTTCAGCATTTTTTAGGTTTTTCTATGGTTTTTTATGGTCCGTATGATTTTTTTGGGTTTTCTAGAGTTTTTAGGGTTTTATGGTTTTCTAGGGTTTTTAGGATTTTCTAGGATTTTTTACGGTTCTCTAGGGTTTTTAGGGTTTTCTAGGGATTTTTAGTTTTTTTTATGGTTTTTAGGATTCTCTAGGGGTTTTAGGGATTTATTGGGTTTTCTAGGATTTTTCGGGGTCCTTTATGATTTCTAGGGTTTTTTAGGGTGTTCAAGATTTTTTCGGATTGTCTAGGGATTTTTCAGTTTTTTAGGGTTTTCTTTTCTTATGTAGGTGTTTTTTGGATTTTCTATTCCTTTTTAGGGTTTTTTAGAGTTTTTATATTTTAGGGGGTTTTTGGGTTTTCTAGGATTTTTAGATTTTTTTATGGTTTTTAGGGTTTTCTAGGGTTTTTGGGTTTTTTAGGTTATTTTTAGGTTTTTCTAGGATTTTTTGGGTTTTTTAGTGTTTTCTAGGAGTTTTAGGGGTTTTTAAAGTTTTCTAGGGTTTTTACGGTATTTTAGGGATTTCTAGGGTTTTCTATGTTATTTAGGGTGTTTTAGGATTTTCTAGGGCTTTTAGGGTTTTTTAGGATTTTCTAGGATTTTTAGGGTTTTTTAAGGTTTTCTATGATTTTTCGCGTTTTTTAAGGTTTGCAAGGGTTTTTAGAGTTTTCTAGGGTTTTTAAGGTTTTCTAGGGGTTTTAGGGATTTCTAGCATTTTTAGGGGATTTTAAGGTTTTCTAGGGTTTTTACGGTATTTTAGGGATTTTTAGTATTTTCTATGGTTTTTTATAGGGTGTTTTATGATTTTTTAAGGTTTTCTAAGGTTTTTAGGGATTTTTGGGTTTTTTAGGTTTTCTAGGGTTTTTTAGGATTTTTAGGATTCTCTTGGGGTTTTTAGGTTTTTTCCGTTTTCTATGGTTTTTTAGGGTTTTTGGGTTTTTTTGGGTTTTCTAGGTTTTTTTAGGTTTTTCTAGGGTTTTTGGGTTTTTTAGTGTTTTCTAGGAGTTTTAGGAGTTTTTAAAGTTTTCTAGGGTTTTTACGGTATTTTAGGGATTTCTAGGGTTTTCTATGTTATTTAGGGTGTTTTACGATTTTCTAGGGCTTTTAGGGTTTTTTAGGATTTTCTAGGATTTTTAGGGTTTTTTAAGGTTTTCTATGATTTTTCGGGTTTTTTAAGGTTTGCAAGGGTTTTTAGGATTTTCTAGGGTTTTTAAGGTTTTCTAGGGGTT
>NW_026265172.1:13868-14474 GCF_000817695.3 Arachis duranensis | reverse complement strand
TTTTATAGGATTTTTAGTATCTTTTAGGGTTTCCTAGGGTTTTCATTGGTTTTTTGGGTTTTCAGCATTTTTTAGGTTTTTCTATGGTTTTTTATGGTCCTTATGATTTTTTTGGGTTTTCTAGAGTTTTTAGGGTTTTATGGTTTTCTAGGGTTTTTAGGATTTTCTAGGATTTTTTACGGTTTTCTAGGGTTTTTATGGTTTTCTAGGGATTTTTAGTTTTTTTTTTATGGTTTTTTAGGATTCTCTAGGGGTTTTAGGGATTTATTGGGTTTTCTAGGATTTTTCGGGGTCCTTTATGATTTCTAGGGTTTTTTAGGGTGTTCAAGATTTTTTCGGATTGTCTACGGATTTTTCAGTTTTTTAGGGTTTTCTTTTCTTATGTAGGTTTTTTTTGGATTTTCTATTCCTTTTTAGGGTTTTTTAGAGTTTTTATATTTTAGGGGGTTTTTGGGTTTTCTAGGATTTTTAGATTTTTTTATGGTTTTTAGGGTTTTCTAGGGTTTTTGGGTTTTTTAGGTTATTTTTAGGTTTTTCTAGGATTTTTTGGGTTTTTTAGTGTTTTCTAGGAGTTTTAGGGGTTTTTAAAGTTTTCTAGGATTTTTA
>NW_026265172.1:10512-13748 GCF_000817695.3 Arachis duranensis | reverse complement strand
TAGGTTTTCTAGGGTTTTTTAGGATTCTCTTGGGGTTTTTAGGTTTTTTCCGTTTTCTATGGTTTTTTAGGGTTTTTTAAGGATTTTTTAAGTCTTTTAGGGTTTTCTCTTATTTTTTATGGTTTTCTAGAATTTTTTAGGATTTTTAAAGTTTTTAGGGTTTTGTAGTGTTTTTAGGGTTTTTTAAGGTTTTCTATGATTTTTTAGGGTTTTCTATGATTTTTTAGGGTTTTCTATGATTTTTTAGGGTTTTCTATGATTTTTTAGGGTTTTCTATGATTTTTTAGGGTTTTCTATGATTTTTTAGGGTTTTCTATGATTTTTTAGGGTTTTCTAAGGTTTTTTAGGATTATTAGGGTTTTTTAAGGTTTTCTGCGGTTTTTATGGGTTTTTTGGGTTTTCTAGAACCCTAAAAACCCTAAAAAACCTTAAAACCCTTGAGAATCCTAAAAAATCCTAGAGAACCTTAAAACACCCTAAAAATCATAGAAAACCCTAAAAAACCCTAAAAAAACCATAGAAAACACTAAAAAATAGTAAAAACCCTTAAAAAACCTAAAAACCATAAGAAACCCTAGAAACCCATAAAAAACCATAGAAAATCCTAGAAATAGCTAAAAATCATAAAAACCCTAGAAAACCCAAAAATTCCTAAAAACCCAAGAAAATCTTAAAAAACTATAAAATCCCTATAAAACTGTAAAAAAAATCCTCAAAAACCTTAAAAATACCCTAAAAACCCTACAACACCCTAAAAAACCGTAGAAATCCGAGAAAATCTAAAAATCCCTAAAAAACAAAAAAAATCCTAAAAACCCTGAAAAATCTTAAAAATCCTAGAAAACTCTAAAAAAACCCTAAAAATCATAAAAAACCCTAAAAAACACTTGAAAATCGTAAAAACCCTTAAAACCCTAAAAAACCCTAAAAACCCATAAAAACCCTAAAACCCCCCAAAAAAACCTAGAAAATCCTAAACAACAGTAAAAACCTAAAAAATCCTACAAGCTAAAAAAACTCCTAAAAACCCTAGAAAACCCTAAAAACTCGAGAAAACCATAAAGACCCTAAAAAGCCCCTGAAAACCCTAAAAACCCTAAAATCCATAGAAAATCCTAGAAAATTTTAGGTTTTTTAGGGTTTTTGGGGTTTTAGGGTTTTTAGGGTTTTCTAGAGTCTTTTAGCATTTATATGGTTTTCTAGAGTTTTTAAAGTTTTCTCTGGTTTTCTAGGATTTTTAGGGTTTTTTAGGGTTTTATAGGATTTTTAGTATCTTTTAGGGTTTCCTAGGGTTTTCATTGGTTTTTTGGGTTTTCAGCATTTTTTAGGTTTTTCTATGGTTTTTTATGGTTCTTATGATTTTTTAGGGTTTTCTAGAGTTTTTAGGGTTTTATGGTTTTCTAGGGTTTTTAGGATTTTCTAGGATTTTTTACGGTTTTCTAGGATTTTTAGGGTTTTCTAGGGATTTTTAGTTTTTTTTTTATGGTTTTTTAGGATTCTCTAGGGGTTTTAGGGATTTATTGGGTTTTCTAGGATTTTTCGGGGTCCTTTATGATTTCTAGGGTTTTTTAGGGTTTCGGATTGTCTACGGATTTTTCAGTTTTTTAGGGTTTTCTTTTCTTATGTAGTTTTTTTTTGGATTTTCTATTCCTTTTTAGGGTTTTTAAGAGTTTTTATATTTTAGGGGTTTTTTGGGTTTTCTAGGATTTTTAGATTTTTTATGGTTTTTAGGATTTTCTAGGGTTTTTGGGTTTTCTAGGTTTTTTTTTAGGTTTTTCTAGGATTTTTTGGGTTTTTTAGTGTTTTCTAGGAGTTTCAGGGGTTTTTAAAGTTTTCTAGGGTTTTTACGGTATTTTAGGGATTTCTAGGGTGTTCTATGTTATTTAGAGTGTTTTAGGATTTTCTAGGATTTTTAGGGTTTTTTAAGGTTTTCTATGATTTTTCGGGTTTTTTAAGGTTTGCAAGGGTTTTTAGAGTTTTCTAGGGTTTTTAAGGTTTTCTAGGGGTTTTAGGGATTTCTAGCATTTTTAGGGGATTTTAAGGTTTTCTAGGGTTTTTACGGTATTTTAGGGATTTTTAGTATTTTCTATGGTTTTTATAGGGTGTTTTAGGATTTTTTAAGGTTTTCTAAGGTTTTTAGGGATTCTAGGGTTTTTTAGGATTTTTAGGGTTTTTTAGGATTCTCTTGGGGTTTTTAGGTTTTTTCCGTTTTCTATGGTTTTTTAGCGTTTTTAAGGATTTTTTAAGTCTTTTAGGGTTTTCTCTTATTTTTTATGGTTTTCTAGGGTTTTTTAAGGTTTTTAAGGTTTTTAGGGTTTTGTAGTGTTGTTTAAGGTTTTCTATGATTTTTTAGGATTTTCTATGATTTTTTAGGGTTTTCTAGGGTTTTTAGAGTTTTTTAGGGTTTTTTTAGGATTATTAGGTTTTTTAAGGTTTTTTGCGGTTTTTATGGGTTTTTTGGGTTTTCTAGAACCCTAAAAACCCTAAAAAACCTTAAAACCCTTGAGAATCCTAAAAAATCCTAGAGAACCTTAAAACACCCTAAAAATCATAGAAAACCCTAAAAAACCCTAAAAAAAACATAGAAAACACTAAAAAACAGTAAAAACCCTTAAAAAACCTAAAAACCATAAGAGAAAACCCTAAAAAACCCTAAAAAAATCATAGAAAACACTAAAAAATAGTAAAAACCCTTAAAAAACCTAAAACCCATAAGAAACCCTAGAAAACCATAAAAAACCATAGAAAACCCTAGAAAAAGCTAAAAATCATAAAAACTCTAGAAAATTCAAAAATTCCTAAAAACCCAAGAAAATCTTAACAAACTATAAAACCTATATAAAACTGTAAAAAAAATCCTCAAAAACCTTAAAAATACCCTAAAAACCCTACAACACCCTAAAAAACCGTAGAAATCTGAGAAAATCTAAAAATCCCTAAAAAACAAAAAAAATCCTAAAAACCCTGAAAAACCTTAAAAATCCTAGAAAACTCTAAAAAAACCCTAAATATCATAAACAAACCCTAAAAAACACTTGAAAATCGTAAAAACCCTTAAAACCCTAAAAACCCTAAAAACCCATAAAAACCCTAAAACCCCCAAAAAACCTAGAAAATTCTAGAAAATCCTAAACAACAGTAAAAACCCAAAAAAATCCTAAAAACTAAAAAAAAACTCCTAAAAACCCTAGAAAACCCTAAAAACTCGAGAAAACAATAAAGACCCTAAAAAGCCC
>NW_026265172.1:0-10295 GCF_000817695.3 Arachis duranensis | reverse complement strand
TGCGGTTTTTATGGGTTTTTTGGGTTTTCTAGAACCCTAAAAACCCTAAAAAATCTTAAAACCCTTGAGAATCCTAAAAAATCCTAGAGAACCTTAAAACACCCTAAAAATCATAGAAAACCCTAAAAAACCCTAAAAAACCATAGAAAACACTAAAAAATAGTAAAAACCCTTAAAAAACCTAAAAACCATAAGAAACCCTAGAAAACCATAAAAAACCATAGAAAACCCTAGAAAAAGCTAAAAATCATAAAAACTCGAAAAAACCCAAGAAAATCTTAACAAACTATAAAATCCCTATAAAACTGTAAAAAAAATCCTCAAAAACCTTAAAAATACCCTAAAAACCCTACAACACCCTAAAAAACCCTAGAAATCCGAGAAAATCTAAAAATCCCTAAAAAACAAAAAAAAATCCTAAAAACCCTGAAAAACCTTAAAAATCATAGAAAACTCTAAAAAAACCCTAAAAATCATAAAAAACGCTAAAAAACACTTGAAAATCCTTAAAACCCTAAAATCCCATAAAAACCCTAAAATCCCCAAAAAAACCGAGAAAATTCTAGAAAATCCTAAACAACGGTAAAAACCCTAAAAAATCCTAAAGACTAAAAAAAACTCCTAAAAACCCTAGAAAACCCTAAAAACTCGAGAAAACAATAAAGACCCTAAAAAGCCCCTGAAAACCCTAAAAACCCTAAAATCCATAGAAAATCCTAGAAAATTTTAGGTTTTTTAGGGTTTCTTGGGGTTTTAGGGTTTTTAGGGTTTTCTAGAGCCTTTTAGCATTTATATGGTTTTCTAGAGTTTTTAAAGTTTTCTCTGGTTTTCTAGGATTTTTAGGGTTTTTTAGGGTTTTATAGGATTTTTAGTATCTTTTAGGGTTTCCTAGGGTTTTCATTGGTTTTTTGGGTTTTCAGCATTTTTTAGGTTTTTCTATGGTTTTTTATGGTCCTTATGATTTTTTTGGGTTTTCTAGAGTTTTTAGGGTTTTATGGTTTTATAGGGTTTTTAGGATTTTCTAGGATTTTTTACGGTTTTCTAGGATTTTCTACGGTTTTCTACTATTTTTCTAGGGGTTTCTAGGGTTTTCTATGCTTTTCTAGGATTTGCTAGGGTTTTTCTAGGGTTTTCTAGATTTTTTAGGGTTTTTCTACAGTTTTCTAGGATTCTCTAGAGTTTTAGAGGGTTTTTCTAGGATTTTCGAGAGTTTTTTAGGGTTTTCTATGGTTTTAGAGGGTTTTTCTAGGATTTTCTAAGGGATTTTTCAGTTTTTTAGGGTTTTCTTTTCTTATGTAGGTGTTTTTTGGATTTTCTATTCCTTTTTAGGGTTTTTTAGAGTTTTTATATTTTATGGGTTTTTTGGGTTTTCTAGGATTTTTAGATTTTTTTTATGGTTTTTAGGGTTTTCTAGGGTTTTTGGGTTTTCTAGGTTATTTTTAGGTTTTTCTAGGATTTTTTGGGTTTTTTAGTGATTTCTAGGAGTTTTAGGGGTTTTTAAAGTTTTCTAGGGTTTTTACGGTATTTTAGGGATTTCTAGGGTGTTTTATGTTATTTAGAGTGTTTTAGGATTTTCTAGGATTTTTAGGGTTTTTTAAGGTTTTCTATGATTTTTCGCGTTTTTTAAGGTTTGCAAGGGTTTTTAGAGTTTTCTAGGGTTTTTAAGGTTTTCTAGGGGTTTTAGGGATTTCTAGCATTTTTAGGGGATTTTAAGGTTTTCTAGGGTTTTTACAGTATTTTAGGGATTTTTAGTATTTTCTATGGTTTTTTATAGGGTGTTTTATGATTTTTTAAGGTTTTCTAAGGTTTTTAGGGATTTTTGGGTTTTTTAGGTTTTCTAGGGTTTTTTAGGATTTTTAGGGTTTTTTAGGATTCTCTTGGGGTTTTTAGGCTTTTTCCGTTTTCTATGGTTTTTTAGGATTTTTAAGGATTTTTTAAGTCTTTTAGGGTTTCTCTTATTTTTTATGGTTTTCTAGGGTTTTTTAAGGTTTTTAAGGTTTTTAGGGTTTTGTAGTGTTTTTTAAGGTTTTCTATGATTTTTTAGGATTTTCTATGATTTTTTAGGGTTTTCTAGGGTTTTTAGAGTTTTTTAGGGTTTTTTAGGATTATTAGGTTTTTTAAGGTTTTCTGCGGTTTTTATGGGTTTTTTGGGTTTTCTAGAACCCTAAAAACCCTAAAAAACCTTAAAACCCTTGAGAATCCTAAAAAATCCTAGAGAACCTTAAAACACCGTAAAAATCATAGAAAACCCTAAAAAAGCCTAAAAAAACCATAGAAAATACTAAAAAACAGTAAAAACACTTAAAAAACCTAAAAACCATAAAAAACCCTAGAAAACCATAAAAAATCATAGAAAACCCTAGAAAAAGCTAAAAATCGTAAAAACTCTAGAAAACCCAAAAATTCCTAAAAACCCAAGAAAATCTTAACAAACTATAAAATCCCTATAAAACTGTAAAAAAAATCCTCAAAAACCTTAAAAATACCCTAAAAACCCTACAACACCCTAAAAAACCCTAGAAATCCGAGAAAATCTAAAAATCCCTAAAAAACCCTAGAAAACCCTAAAAACTCGAGAAAACAATAAAGACACTAAAAAGCCCCTGAAAACCCTAAAAACCCTAAAATCCATAGAAAATCCTAGAAAATTTTAGGTTTTTTAGGGTTTCTTGGGGTTTTAGAATTTTTATGGTTTTCTAGAGCCTTTTAGCATTTATATGGTTTTCTAGAGTTTTTAAAGTTTTCTCTGGTTTTCTAGGATTTTTAGGGTTTTTTAGGGTTTTCTAGGATTTTTAGTATCTTTTAGGGTTTCCTAGGGTTTTCATTGGTTTTTTGGGTTTTCAGCATTTTTTAGGTTTTTCTATGGTTTTTTATGGTTCTTATGATTTTTTAGGGTTTTCTAGAGTTTTTAGGGTTTTGTGGTTTTCTAGGGTTTTTAGGATTTTTTACGGTTTTCTAGGATTTTTAGGGTTTTCTAGGGATTTTTTGATTTTTCTAGGATTTTTTATGTTTTTCTGAGGTTTTTAGGGTTTTTTTTATTTTCTAGGGTTTTTAGGATTTTTCAGGATTTTCTAGGGTTATCTACGGTTTTTTAGGGTTTTCTAGGATTGGATTTTTCAGTTTTTTAGGGTTTTCTTTTCTTATGTAGTTTTTTTTTGGATTTTCTATTCCTTTTTAGGGTTTTTTAGAGTTTTTATATTTTAGGGGTTTTTTGGGTTTTCTAGGATTTTTAGATTTTTTATGGTTTTTAGGGTTTTTTAGGGTTTTTGGGTTTTCTAGGTTATTTTTAGGTTTTTCTAGGATTTTTTGGGTTTTTTAGTGTTTTCTAGGAGTTTTAGGAGTTTTTAAAGTTTTCTAGGGTTTTTACGGTATTTTAGGGATTTCTAGGGTGTTCTATGTTATTTAGAGTGTTTTAGGATTTTCTAGGATTTTTAGCGTTTTTTAAGGTTTTCTATGATTTTTCGCGTTTTTTAAGGTTTGCAAGGGTTTTTAGAGTTTTCTAGGGTGGTTTTTAAAGTTTTCTAGGGGTTTTAGGAATTTCTAGCATTTTTAGGGGATTTTAAGGTTTTCTAGGGTTTTTACGGTATTTTAGGGATTTTTAGTATTTTCTATGGTTTTATAGGGTGTTTTAGGATTTTTTAAGGTTTTTACGGATTTTTGGGTTTTTTAGGTTTTCTAGGATTTTTTAGGATTTTTAGGGTTTTTTAGGATTCTCTTGGGGTTTTTAGGTTTTTTCCGTTTTCTATGGTTTTTTAGGGTTTTTGGGTTTTTTTGGGTTTTCTAGGTTTTTTTAGGTTTTTCTAGGGTTTTTTGGGTTTTTTAGTGTTTTCTAGGAGGTTTAGGAGTTTTTAAAATTTTCTAGGCTTTTTACGGTATTTTAGGGATTTCTAGGGTTTTCTATGTTATTTAGGGTGTTTTACGATTTTCTAGGGCTTTTAGGGTTTTTTAGGATTTTCTAGGATTTTTAGGGTTTTTTAAGGTTTTCTATGATTTTTCGGGTTTTTTAAGGTTTGCAAGGGTTTTTATGGATTTTCTAGGGTTTTCTGTAGTTTTTAGGGTTATTTAGGTTTTTTAGGGTTTTTAGGGTTTTCTACGGTTTTTAAGGGTTTTTAGGGTTTTTGGAATTTTTAGGGTTTTTGGAAATTTTAGGATTTTCTAGAGTTTTTTAGGGTTTTCGAGGGTTTTTAGGGTTTTGGGGGGTTTTTAGGTTTTTCTAGGGCTTTTAGGGTTTTCTAAGGCTTCTAGGACTTTTTATGGTTTTTAGGGTTTTCGAGGGTTTTTTGGGATTTTGGGGTTATTTAGGTTTTCCAAGGTTTTTTTTGGGTTTTCTAAGGTTAAGGGATTTTAGGATTTTTTTAGGATTTTTAGGATTTTTTTTTTGGGTTTTCTAGGGGTTTTAGAGTTTTTTTTTTGTTTTTTAGGATTTTTTAGCGTTCTCTAGGTTTTTTTTATGGTTTTTTAGGGTTTTTAGGGTTTTCTAAACTTTTTAGGGTTTTCTAGGGTTTTTATGGTTTTTTAGGATTTTTTAGGATTTTTAGGAGTTTTTAGGGTTTTTTAGGGTTTTCTAACATTTTTAAGGTATTTAAGGTTTTTTTGGATTCCCTTGAAGTTTTAGGGTTTTTTTTTTTAATTTTCTATGGTTTTTTTGGGTTTTTAGGATTTTTCTGTGGTTTTCTAGGTTTTTTTAAGGTTTTTTAGGTATTTTCTAGGATTTTTAGGGTTTTTAAATTTTTTTAGGGGTTTTTAGGGTTTTTACAATTTTTAGGGTTTTCTAGGATTTCCTAGGGTTTTTAGGATTTTTTAGGGTTTTTAGGATATTTTTTATAGTTTTTAGAGTTTTCTAGGGTGTTTTAGGGTTTTCTAAGATTTTTTAGGATTTTTTAGTGTTTTCTAGGGTTTTGTAGGGTTTTTAGGGTTTTTTGGATTTTTAGGATTTTTTAGGGTTTTCTAGGGTTTTGTAGGGTTTTTAGGGTTTTCTTGGATTTTTAGGATTTTTTAGGGACTTCTAGCGTTTTTAGGGGTTTTTAAGGTTTTCTAGGGTTTTTACAGTATTTTAGGGATTTTTAGTATTTTCTAAGCTTTTTAGGGTGTTTTAGGATTTTTTAAGGTTTTCTAAGGTTTTTAGGAATTTTTGGGTTTTCTAGGTTTTCTAGGGTTTTTTAGGATTTTTAGGGTTTTTTAGGATTCTCTTGGGGTTTTTAGGTTTTTTCCATTTTCTATGGTTTTTTAGGGTTTTTAAGGATTTTTTAAGTCTTTTAGGGTTTTCTCTTATTTTTTATGGTTTTCTAGAATTTTTTAGGATTTTTAAAGTTTTTAGGGTTTTGTAGTGTTTTTAGGGTTTTTTAAGGTTTTCTATGACTTTTTAGGGTTTTCTATGATTTTTTAGGGTTTTCTAGGATTTTTAGGATTCTCTAGGATTTTTTACGGTTTTCTAGGGATTTTTAGTTTTTTTTTTTATGGTTTTTTAGGATTCTCTAGGGGTTTTAGGGATTTATTGGGTTTTCTAGGATTTTTTGGGGTCCTTTATGATTTCTAGGGTTTTTTAGGGTGTTCAAGATTTTTTCGGATTGTCTAGGGATTTTTCAGTTTTTTAGGGTTTTCTTTTCTTATGTAGGTGTTTTTTGGATTTTCTATTCCTTTTTAGGGTTTTTTAGAGTTTTTATATTTTAGGGGTTTTTGGGTTTTCTAGGATTTTTAGATTTTTTATGGTTTTTAGGGTTTTCTAGGGTTTTTGGGTTTTCTAGGTTATTTTTAGGTTTTTCTAGGATTTTTTGGGTTTTTTAGTGTTTTCTAGGAGTTTTAGGGGTTTTTAAAGTTTTCTAGGGTTTTTACGGTATTTTAGGGATTTCTAGGGTGTTCTATGTTATTTAGAGTGTTTTAAGATTTTCTAGGATTTTTAGGGTTTTTTAAAGGTTTTCTATGATTTTTTGCGTTTTTTAAGGTTTGCAGGGTTTTTAGAGTTTTCTAGGGTTTTTAAGGTTTTCTAGGGGTTTTAGGGATTTCTAGCATTTTTAGGGGATTTTAAGGTTTTCTAGGGTTTTTACGATATTTTAGGGATTTTTAGTATTTTCTATGGTTTTTATAGGGTGTTTTAGGATTTTTTAAGGTTTTCTAAGGTTTTTAGGGATTTTTGGGTTTTTTAGGTTTTCTAGGGTTTTTTAGGATTTTTAGGATTCTCTTGGGGTTTTTAGGTTTTTTCCGTTTTCTATGGTTTTTTAGGGTTTTTGGGTTTTTTTGGGTTTTCTAGGTTTTTTTAGGTTTTTCTAGGGTTTTTGGGTTTTTTAGTGTTTTCTAGGAGTTTTAGGAGTTTTTAAAGTTTTCTAGGGTTTTTACGGTATTTTAGGGATTTCTAGGGTTTTCTATGTTATTTAGGGTGTTTTACGATTTTCTAGGGCTTTTAGGGTTTTTTAGGATTTTCTAGGATTTTTAGGGTTTTTTAAGGTTTTCTATGATTTTTCGGGTTTTTTAAGGTTTGCAAGGGTTTTTAGGATTTTCTAGGGTTTTTAAGGTTTTCTAGGGGTTTTAGGGTTTTCTAGGTTCTTATGGATTTTTTGGGTTTTCTGTAGTTTTTAGGGTTATTTAGGTTTTTTAGGGTTTTTAGGGTTTTCTAGGGTTTTTAAGGGTTTTTAGGGTTTTTGGAATTTTTAGGGTTTTTGGAAATTTTAGGATTTTCTAGAGTTTTTTAGGGTTTTCGAGGGTTTTTAGGGTTTTGGGGGTTTTTAGGTTTTTCTAGGGCTTTTAGGGTTTTCTAAGGCTTCTAGGACTTTTTATGGTTTTTAGGGTTTTCGAGGGTTTTTTGGGATTTTGGGGTTATTTAGGTTTTCCAAGGTTTTTTTTGGGTTTTCTAAGGTTAAGGGGTTTTAGGATTTTTTTAGGATATTTAGGATTTTTTTTTTGGGTTTTCTAGGTTTTTTAGAGTTTTTTTTGTTTTTTAGGATTTTTTAGCGTTTTCTAGGTTTTTTATGGTTTTTTAGGGTTTTTAGGATTTTCTAGGGTTTTTAGGGTTTTTTAGGATTTTTTTAGGATTTTTAGGAGTTTTTAGGGTTTTTAGTTTTTTTAGGGTTTTTACTGTTTTTTAGAGTTTTCTAGAATTTTCTAGGTTTTTCTGTGGTTTTTAGGGTTTTCTAAGGCTTTTTAGGGTTTTTTTGTGTTTTTTAGGGTTTTCTAAGGTTTTTTTTAGAGTTTTCTAAGGTTTTTTTTAGAGTTTTCTAAGGTTTTCTAAGGTTTTTTTTAGAGTTTTCTAAGGTTTTCTAAGGTTTTTTAGGGTTTTAAAGATTTTTTAGGATTTTTTATTGTTTTATAGGGATTTTTAGGTTTTCTCGGATTTTTAGCGTTTTCTAGCGTTTTTTAGGGTTTTGTAGGGTTTTTAGAGCTTTTTAAGGTTTTTGAGGATTTTTTAGGGTTTTCTAGGGTTTTATGGTTTTTTAAGATTTTCTAGAGTTTTTAGGGATTTTTAGATTTTCTAGGATTTTTTTATGGTTTTTAGGTTTTTCTAGAGTTTTTTATGGTTTTTTACAGTTTTCTTTGAATTTTTTTATGGTTTTTTAGGTTTTTAGGGTTTTTATGGTTTTTAGAATTTTCTATGGTTTTTTTATTTTTTAGGATTTTCTATGATTTTTAGGGTGCTTTAAGGTTTTCTAGGATTTTTTAGGATTTTCAAGAGTTAAGGTTTTTGGGGTTTTTAGGGTTCTAGAAAACCCAAAAAACCTGTAAAAATCCTAAAAAATCATAATAATACAAGAAAACCATGAAAACAAAAAAATCTTAAAAAACTCTAAAAACTCTAGAAAATCCTAAAAAAATCCTAAAAAACCCTAAAAATTATACAAAACCCTAAAAAATCCAAAAAAACCGAAAAAACCCAAGAAAACCCTAAAAAATTCGATAAAACCCTAAAAAACTTTAAAAAATCCTAAAAAATCGTAGAAAATCCAAAAAATCCAAAAACCTCTAGAAATCCCTAAAAACCCTAAAAAATCCTAGAAAACCCTAGAAAAACCTAGAAAATAAAAAATTCCAAAAAGCCCTAGAAAACCTTAGAAAACCCTTGAAAACGCTAGATAACCCTAAAAAAGCCCTAAAAACCATAGAAAATCTTAATTTAGGATTTTCTAGAGTTTTTTAGCGTTTTCTAGGGTTTTTAGGGTTTTCGAGGGTTTTTTGGGATTTTGGAGTTATTTAGGTTTTCCAAGGTTTTTTTTGTGTTTTCTAAGGTTAAGGGGATTTAGGATTTTTTAGGATTTTTAGCATTTTTTTTGGGTTTTCTAGGGTTTTTTTTTGTTTTTTAGGATTTTTTAGAGTTTTCTAGGTTTTTTTTATGGTTTTTTAGGGTTTTTAGGGTTTTCTAGACTTTTTAAAGTTTTCTAGGGTTTTTTAGGATTTTCTAGGATTTTTAGAAGTTTTTACGGTTTTCTAGGATTTTTAGGGTTTTTTAGGTATTTTAGGGGTTTTAGGATTTAGGGTTTTCTTTTCTTATGTAGGTGTTTTTTGGATTTTCTATTCCTTTTTAGGGTTTTTTAGAGTTTTTATATTTTAGGGGTTTTTGGGTTTTCTAGGATTTTTAGATTTTTTATGGTTTTTAGGGTTTTCTAGGGTTTTTAAGGGTTTTTAGGGGTTTTGGGGTTTTTTAGGGTTTTTGGAAATTTTAGGATTTTCTAGAGTTTTTTGGGGTTTTGAGGGTTTTTAGGGTTTTTAGGTTTTTCTAGGGTTTTTAGGTTTTTCTAGGGTTTTAGGGTTTTCTAAGGTTTCTAGGATTTTTTATGGTTTTCTAGGGTTTTTAGGGTTTTCGAGGGTTTTTTGGGATTTTGGGGTTATTTAGGTTTTCCAAGGTTTTTTTTTTGTTTTCTAAGGTTAAGGGGTTTTAGGATTTCTTAGGATTTTTAGGATTCTTTTTTGGGTTTTCTAGGGTTTTTAGTGTTTTTTTTTTGTTTTTTATAATTTTTTTAGAGTTTTCTAGGTTTTTTTATGATTTTTTAGGCTTTTTAGGGTTTTCTAGACTTTTTAGAATTTTCTAGGATTTTTAGGGTTTTTTAGGATTTTCTAACATTTTTAAGGTATTTAAGGTTTTTTCGGATTGTCTAGGGATTTTTCAGTTTTTTAGGGTTTTCTTTTCTTATGTAGGTGTTTTTTGGATTTTCTATTCCTTTTTAGGGTTTTTTAGAGTTTTTATATTTTAGGGGGTTTTTGGGTTTTCTAGGATTTTTAGATTTTTTACGGTTTTTAGGGTTTTCTAGGGTTTTTGGGTTTTCTAGGTTATTTTTAGGTTTTTCTAGGATTTTTTGGGTTTTTTAGTGTTTTCTAGGAGTTTTAGGGGTTTTTAAAGTTTTCTCGGGTTTTTACGGTATTTTAGGGATTTCTAGGGTGTTCTATGTTATTTAGAGTGTTTCAAGATTTTCTAGGATTTTTAGGGTTTTTTAAAGGTTTTCTATGATTTTTTGCGTTTTTTAAGGTTTGCAAGGGTTTTTAGAGTTTTCTAGGGTTTTTAAGGTTTTCTAGGGGTTTTAGGGATTTCTAGCATTTTTAGGGGATTTTAAGGTTTTCTAGGGTTTTTACGGTATTTTAGGGATTTTTAGTATTTTCTATGGTTTTTATAGGGTTTAGGATTTTTTAAGGTTTTCTAAGGTTTTTAGGGATTTTTGGGTTTTTTAGGTTTTCTAGGGTTTTTTAGGATTTTTAGGATTCTCTTGGGGTTTTTAGGTTTTTTCCGTTTTCTATGGTTTTTTAGGGTTTTTGGGTTTTTTTGGGTTTTCTAGGTTTTTTTAGGTTTTTCTAGGGTTTTTTGGGTTTTTTAGTGTTTTCTAGGAGTTTTAGGAGTTTTTAAAGTTTTCTAGGGTTTTTACGGTATTTTAGGGATTTCTTGGGTTTTCTATGTTATTTAGGGTGTTTTACGATTTTCTAGGGCTTTTAGGGTTTTTTAGGATTTTCTAGGATTTTTAGGGTTTTTTAAGGTTTTCTATGATTTTTCGGGTTTTTTAAGGTTTGCAAGGGTTTTTAGGATTTTCTAGGGTTTTTAAGGTTTTCTAGGGGTTTTAGGGTTTTCTAGGTTTTTATGGATTTTTTGGGTTTTCTGTAGTTTTTAGGGTTATTTAGGTTTTTTAGGGTTTTTAGGGTTTTCTAGGGTTTTTAGGGTTTTTGGAATTTTTAGGGTTTTTGGAAATTTTAGGATTTTCTAGAGTTTTTTAGGGTTTTCGAGGGTTTTTAGGGTTTTGGGGGGTTTTTTAGGTTTTTCTAGGGCTTTTAGGGTTTTCTAAGGCTTCTAGGACTTTTTATGGTTTTTAGGGTTTTCGAGGGTTTTT
>NW_026265171.1:0-28664 GCF_000817695.3 Arachis duranensis | reverse complement strand
TATGATTTTTAGGCTTTTCTAGTTTTTTTTATGGATTTTTTAGGATTTTTACAATTTTTAGGGTTTTAGGGTTGTTTTGGGTTTATAGGAGTTTTCTAGAGTTTTTAGAATTTCGGAGATTTTTAAGTTTTTCTAAGATTTTTTATGGTTTTCAAAGATTTTTAGGACTTTTATGTTTTATTAGGGTTTTTTGGGAAATTTTAAGAGTTTCTAGGGTTTTTATGATTTTTTAGGGTTTTCTAGAATTTTCTAGATTTTTTATGGATTTTTTGAATTTTCTAGGGTTTTTCTAGGGTTTCAAAAAGTTTTTGGAATTTTCTATCGTTTTCTATGCTTTTTTGGAGTTTTTAGGAGTTTCTAGCATTTTTACGATTTTTTAAGGTTTTCTAGGGTTTTAGAGTTTTCTAGTGTTTTTATGATTTTTTTAGGATTCTCAAGGATTTTTTAGGGTTCTTAGCGTTTTCATGGATTTTTGTGTTTTCTAGGGTTTTGTTAGGTTTTCTAGGGTTTTTAGGATTTTTTATTTTTTAGGGTTTTTTGGGTTTTTTTAAGGTTTTAGGTTTTTTAGGATTTTTAGAGATTTTCTAAGATTTTTTAAAGGTTTTTAGCTTTTTCTAAGGTTTTTAAGATTTTATGTTTTTTTAGGGGTTTCTAGGCTTTTTTAGGGTTTTTTACGGTGTTTAGCATTTTCATGGATTTTTGGGTTTTCTAAGATTTTTAGAGTTTTTTTCTGAGTTTTCTAGGATTTTTAAGATTTTATGATTTTTAGGGTTTTTTACGGTATTTAGTATTTTCATGGATTTTTGGATTTTCTAAAGATTTTTAGGGTTTTTATGGTTTTGGGATTTTTAGGATTTTCAAAGATTTTTAGAATTTTTAATGGTTTTTTAGGCTTTTTAGGATTTTCTAGGATTTTTACGATTTTTTAAGATTTTCTAGGGTGTATTAGAGTTTTCTAGTATTTTTAGGATTTTTTAGGATTTTTGAATTTTCTAGAATTTTCTAGGATATTTAGGAATTTTTTAGGGTTTTTTTTAGATTTTTAGAATTTTCTAGGATTTTCTTACGTTTTTTAGGGTTTTTAGAGTTTTAGGTTTTTTAGGATTTTCTAGTGTTTTTAGAGATTTTTCAGGGTATTTTAAAGGTTTTTAGCGTTTTCTAAGGTTTTGTTAGGTTTTCTTTTAGCTATTTTTGGATTTTCTAGGATTTTTAGGGTTTTTTAAAGGTTTTTAGGGTTTTTTAGTGTTTTGTAGGATTTTCTATGGTTTTTAGGCTTTTCTAGTTTTTTATGGATTTTTTGGTTTTTCTAGGGTGTTTTAGGGTTTTTTTGGATTTCTAAGATTTTCCTAGGGTTTTTCTACGGTTTTTTTAGGATTTTCAAAGGTTTATTAGGGTTTTTTCGATTTTTTAAGAGTTTCTAGAATTTTTACGAGTTTTTAAGATTTTCTAAAGTGTTTTAGAGTTTTCTAGTGTTTAGGATTTTTTTAGGATTCTCTAGGGTTTTTAGGGTTTTTTTAAGGTTTTAGCGTTTTCTAAAGTTTTTCTAGGGGTTTTTGGATTTTCTAAGAGTTTTTAGGGTTTTAAGTTTTTTAGGATTTTCTAGGCTTTTTTTAGGGTTTTTTGGGCTTTTTTGGATTTTTTAGGGTTTTTTATGGATTTTAACGATTTCTAGGATTTTCTTAAATTTTTTAGAGTTTTAGGATTTTCTTGGACTTTTTAGGCTTTTTTAGGAGTTTTTAGATTTTTTAGGGTTTTTGCAATTTATTAGGGTTTTTTAGGTTTTTTTGAGATTTTTAGGAGTTGTTAGAGTTTTTAGAGTTTTCTAGTATTTTCTAGTGTTTTTTTAGGTTTTCTAGGGTTTTTAAGAATTTTTGGATTTTCTAGGATTTCTAAGTTTTTTAGAGTTTTTAGGGTTTTTTTGGGCTTTTTAAGATTTTTTAGGATTTTTAGAGATCTTGTGAGTTTTTAGGGTTTTCTAAGATTTTTTCAGGATTTTAGAATTTTTAGGGTTTTCTAGGATTTTTTTAGTTTTTCTAGGATTTTTTGGTTTTTTATGAATTTTAGGGTTTTTTAAAATTTTTTATGATTTTATTGGCTTTTTGGGAGGTTTTTAGGAGTTTTTAGAGTGTTTTAGAGTTTTCTAGTGTTATTAGGATTTTTTAGGATTCTCTAGGATTTTTTAGGATTTTTTAGAATTTTTCGGATTTTTAGATTTTTCTAGAGTTTTTTAGGATTTTTAAAGGTTTTTATAATTTTTTAAGGTTTATTAGAGTTTTTGATATTTTTAGGAGTTTCTAAAGTTTTTACGATTTTTAAGGTTTTCTATGGTGTTTTAGGGTTTTCTATTGTTTTTAGGATTCTCTATGATTTTCTATTTTTTTAGAGTTTTCAAGGGATTTCAGGATTTTTTAAGGTTTTTAGCGTTTTCTAGGGTTTTTATAGGTTTTCAAGGATTTTTATGGTTTTAGGTTTTTTGGTGTGTTTTAGAGTTTTTTTAGAGTTTTTTTGGATTTTCTAGGATTTTAGGTTTTTTAGAATTTTTTTACAGTTTTTTTAGGATTTTTTGGATTTTCAAAGGTTTCTTAGGGCTTTTAGGTTTTTTAGGATTTTTAGACTTTTTATGAAGTTTTTGGGTTTTATAAAGGTTTTTAGGGTTTTAGAGATTTCTAGGATTTTTTAGTGTTTTCTAATGGTTTTTACGGTTTCTTAGAGTTTTCTAGGATTTTCTAATTTTCTAGAATTTTTCAAGGTTTTTACAATTTTTAGGGTTTTAAAAAGTTTTTAAGGTTTTTATGGTTTTATTAAGGCTTTTTTTGAGTTTTTAGGAGTTTCTAGAGGTTTTACGGTTTTTTAAGGTTTTCTAGGGTGTTTTAGAGTTTTCTAGCGTTTTTAAGATTCTCTAAGGTTTTTTTATGATTTTCTAGACTTTCGTGGGGTTTCTAGGGCTTTTACGGCTTTTTAAGATTTTCTAGGGTTTTTAGACTTTTCTAGGATTTTTAGGGACTTTTTTATGTTTTTATAGATTTTTACCGTTTTCTAAGATTCTCTTAGGTTTTCTAGGAGATCTTTTTGTTTTCTAGGGTTTTTAGAATTTTTTATGGTTTTCTAGGATTTTTGAGATTTTTAGGTTTTTCTTGGATTTTTGATAGTTTTATAGACTTTTTTGGAGTTTCTAGAGTTTTTACGATTTTTTAAGGTTTTTTAGAATGTTCTAGAGTTTTCTAGGGTTTTTTCAAGATTTTAGGATTTGATAGAATTTTTTTATGCGTTTTATTGGCTTTTTTGGGATTTTTAGGAGTTTCTAGGAATTTTTTTATGCGTTTTAAGGTTTTTTTGATGATTTTTTTTTTCACGGTATTTATGGTTTTTTAGGATTTATTAGGATTTCTTAAGGTTTTGTAGGATTTTTAGAGATTTTTTGGATTTTCTAAGGGTTTTGGAATTTTTAGAAGTTTCTAGAGTTTTTTAGGGTGTTTTAGAATTTTCTAGTGTTTTCAGAAATTTTTAGGGTTTTTAGAATATTTTAGGGTTTTTAGTTTTTTAAGGCTTCTAGTATTTTCTAGAATTTTTAGAGATTTTTGCATTTTCTAGGGATTTTACGATTTTTAGGGTTTTTCAATGGTTTATTGAGTTTTTTGGGATTTTTAGGAATTTCTAGGGTTTTTACGATTTTTTAAGGTTTTCTAGAATTTTTTAAGGTTTTTCAAAATTTTTTAGGATTTTTGGATTTTCTAGGTTTTTTATAGATTTTTTTTGTTTTCTAAGGTTTTGTTGGATTTTTTTATGGTTTCTGGGGTTTTTTAGAATTTTTAAAGGTTTTTTTAGGCTTTTTTGAAGTTTTTAGGAGTTTTAGAATTTCTACGATTTTTTAAAGCTTTTTAGGGTGTTTTAGAGTTTTCTAGTGTTTTTAGAATTTTTTTAGGATTTTTTAGGGTTTTTAGGGATTTTATGATTTTTTAGGGTTTTCTAGATTTTTTTCGAGTTTTTAGGATTTGTTAGGATTTTTTAGGGTTTTTTTTATGGTTTTTTGGGTTTTGGGGTTTTCTAGAATTTTTTATGGTTTTATTGGCTTTTTTGGGATTTTTAGGAGTTTCTAGGTTTTTACAATTTTTTAAAGTTTTTTAGAGTGTTTTATAGTTTTCTAGGATTTTTTATGATTTTTTAGATTTTTTAGGATCTTTTAGGATTTTTTTTATGATTTTTACCGTTTTCTAGGATTTTTAAGGATATTTAAGGGTTTTTTTATGGTTTTCTAGACTTTTTTGGGTTTTTTAGAATTTTCTAGTGTTTTTAGGATTTTTTAGAATTCTCTAGGATTTTCTAAAATTTTTAGGATTTTTAAGAATTTTTCGGTTTTTAGGGGTTGTTATGGTTTTCTATCAATTTTAGGGTTTTTTTTTTAGATTTTATGATTTTTTAGGTTTTCTAAGGTTTTTTTAGACTTTTTAAGATTTTTAGCGTTTTCTAGGGGTTTTTACGGTTTTTAGAACTTTTTGGATTTTAGAGTTTTCAAGAATTTTTAGGATTTTTTATGGTTTTTTAGGCTTTTGTAGAATTTTTAGGAGTTTCTAGGGCTTTTACAGCTTTCTAAGGTTTTCTAAGGTTTTTAGGATTTTCTAGGATTCTAGAATTTTTAGAGCTTTTTTATGATTTTTACCCTTTTTTAGGATTTTCTAGGAATTTTTGAGTTTTTTAGGATTTTTTAAGGTTTTCTTGAGTTTTTAGGATTTTTTTATAATTTTCTAAAATTTTTGGAATTTTTAGGTTTTTTTTTGGATTTTTTATGGTTTTCTAAATTTTTTTGAGATGTTTAGGAGTTTCTAAGATTTTTATGATTTTTTATGGTTTTCTAGGGTGTTTTAGAGTTTTCTTGTGCTTTTAAGGTTTTTTAAGGTTTTTATTATTTTTTTAGGGATTTTAGCATTTTCTAGAGTTTTAGGTTTATCAAGGTTTTTAGGGTATTTGGATTTTTTAGGGTTTTCTAGGGTTTCTAGGGATTTTTAGGGTTTTTAGAGTTTTTTAGGGTTTTTAAAATTTTTTAGAGTTTTTTAGGATTTTTTTGGATTTTTAGGATTTTTATGATTTTTTACCGATTTCTAGGATTCTCTAGGATTTTTAGGTTTTTTAGAATTTTTAGGATTTTTTTACGGTTTTTTAGGGTTTTTAAATTTTTCTAGGATTTTTATGATTTTTTTTGGGTGTTTTTAGGTTTTTCTAGTGTTTTTTAGAGGGTTTTTATGGTTTTTAAATTTTTTTATGATTTTTGGGGTTTTTAACATTTTTTACGATTTTTATGATTTTTTATGGTTTTCTAGGGTGTTTGAGTTTTCTAATGTTTTTAGGATTTTTTAGGATTCTCTAGGTTTTTTAGGATTTTTAGGGATTTTTTAGGAGTTTTTTATTGTTTTCTTAGGTTTTCTAGGATTTTTAGGGATTTTTATGTTTTCTAGGGTTTTCTAGTGTTTTTTAGAGTTTTCTAGTATTTTTAGAGTTTTTCAAGGTTTTTAACGTTTTCTAGAATTTTCTTAGGTTTTCTAGGGATTTTAAGATTTTTTTAGAATTTTTTAGGGTTTTTTGGAATTTTTTGGGTTTTCAAGGATTTCTTAAGGTTTTTAAGTTTTTTAGAGTTTTTAGTGGTTTTTTGGGTTTTATAAGGATTTTTAAGATTTTGTAGGGTTTTCTAGGATTTTTAGGATTTCTTAGGGTTTTTTAGGAGTTCTAGAACTTTTTAAGATTTTCTATGGTTTTTAGGCTTTTTTAGTTTTTACAGATTTTTAGGGTTTTGGGGGTTTTTTGGATTATCTAGGATTTTTAAGGTTTTTGTGATTTTTAGATTTTTCTTGGATTTTTTAGGGTTTTCTAAGGTTTCTAGAGTTTTTTTTATAATTTTCTAGGCTTTTTTGGGATTTTTAGAAGTTTTTAAGGTTTTTACAGTTTTTTAAGGTTTTCCTAGGATGTTTTAGAGTTTTCTAATGTTTTTAGAATTTTTTAGGATTCTCTACAGTTTTCAAGGATTTTCTAAGTTTTTTATGGATTTTTTTGGATTTTCTAGGATTTTGTAAGATAGGTTTTCTAGGATTTTTACGGTTTTTAGGTTTTTTAGGATTTTTTAAGGTTTTGGGGGGTTAAGGTTTTCTAGGGATTTTTAAGGTTTTTAGTGTTTTTGAGGGTTTTAGGATTTTTTAGGGTTTGGGGGTTAGGATTTTTTAGGAGTTTTTAGGATTTTTAGGAATTTTTAGGGTTTTTAGGGTTCTCTAAGATTTTTAAGGTTTTTAGGATTTTTGGATTTTCTAGTGTTTTTAGAATTTTTTAGCGTTTTTAAAGTTTTCTATGGTGTTTTAGAATTTTCTAGTGTTTTTAGAATTTTTTAGGATTTTCTAGAGTTTTTTAGGATTTTTCGAGTTTTTAAGGTTTGTTAAGATTTTCTAGAATTTTTAGGATTTTTTAAGTTTTGTAGGTTTTTAGAGTTTTTTGTTTTTTTAGGATTTTTTAGGAATTTTCTAGTGCTTTTAGAATTTTTTAGTGTTTTTATAATTTTTTTTTGTTTTTTAGGGTTTTAAAGAAATTTTGGATTTTAGGTTTTTTAGAATTTTTTAAAGTTCTTTAAGTTTTTTAGGATTTTCTATGATTTTTTGAAATTTTTTGAATTTTCTAAGATTTTTCAAAAATTTTAAGGTTTTTTTTTATTTTCTACTTTTTTTTTTTAGAGTTTTCTAAAATTTTTTAGAATTTTTTATAATTTTTCAGCGTTTTCTAAGGTTGTTATGAACGAGCATGAGAACAACCAAATCTACCCCACCCTAGATCATGATGAAAAAGCCTGAGACCCACATTTAGCAATGCAAATCATTTAGCAATGCAAATCATTTACAAAGATGTGAAAAGAAAAATATCGCCACATTCATAATACTTTGAGGTTGAAGATATTGTACCCCTTCCAAAACGTGAGCATCCAAAATAGAAAGGTTTTCGGCACTAACCATTGATTGTTTTTCATCATTAAGTTGCTTGTTCACTTCTGGGGGATTTTTTCCCTCTTCATCTTTAATTTCTCGATCAAACTCCTTTATCAACCTGTAATAAAAACATAAGGCTTCATACTCCAGAAAGTTGGGATGCATTGATAAAGGAAATAGCAAACTACAGCAGATCACATTAAAATGTCTTCACCACTTGTGCCTACCAACAGAAAAGTGAATTGGAAAATAAAAAATCTGGAAAGCACCTAATTATAAGGATAACAAAGGAAGAGAATTTTCACAACAAAAATGGAGCTTCTACAAGACCTACAAGCAGAAGACTCCGTGTGCTGCTCTTATTATACAACATTCAACCCCTGGATACTACAATGGACGGTAAAATTCCTAGGCAGAAATTTTCTTTATGATAATTAGTTATTAACAAAGTAAAAAGATTTATGCAAGTCAATTCATGAGGAAAACTAAACCAGTAAAGTCAATATGAAAGGAACCTACATTTTTCTTCTTACTCAACTCAAAGTTACAGTTGCCATTGAGATATAGCAAGATTACAAGTTTACAACCACAGAAATGCTTTTTACACTCCACCATCTTATCCTTGAGTTCTTCCAGCTGCTTGCTTTGTCTATTGGAATCTTTAATCTTATCAAGCCTTTGGAAGCCATTTCTGGATGTTAAATGAAAATATTTTATTACTATATAGGAATACTTGAAAAGATTATAGATCTATTGAACTTTATTTATTTCACTTCAGCAAGAATTAGTAACTGCGAAAGTGGCTACAGCAAAGGATACACAAGAAAGCAGAGATAATTACAAATAAATACATTGCTTGAACAGTGACAAATAAAGGAAGGATAACATAACAGCCTTCAAGAAATACTTTACTTGGATAACTATGGTCAACAACATTAATTAACACCAACAATAACATCAGCAGGTTTGAAGGCCACATTAAGGCAATTTCCCCTAATATGTTTGTTATGTGTGCTCTATATAAGGGCAATATGATGCCATTTGATCCACGAAGAAGATCTGATCTAGTGGGATAAATTTAGAATCAATAGCACATCTGTTTTTTGTATAATCTAGTGGCTGTTTTTTCTTATTGAATACTTTGTTAGTTTATTTAGTACCTTTGATGATTGCTGGGTGTGCCTTACAACCTTGGATTAATTTCTCTTTATTGGGTTCTGATCTGGGGGGTAGGAAAGAAGCAAATATCTGTGCAATGTGCAGTATATGCCACCATTTGGAATATTTGATTAGAGAACCATTTATGTACCTTCAATCACAGATTTTGAGATAAGCAAGTTTTATGTGATAGAATTAGACATACGGCCACTATTTTTTGTAAAGCTCATGATCTATCCAGAGCACTTCTCCTCTCAAACATGTTGAGAGATTGGAAAGCTACATTCCATAGATAGCTTTTTCTCTTGTTTGCTTTTTTGCTCCGTAAGGAGGACCTCTTATCCTTCCATTTGCTTTATTATTCTTCCCACTATCTTAGTGATGTTATTCTTTTATCAAAAATAAATAAATAAATAATAGCCTCCAGCCCATCACTGCAAAAGAGGCAACCCAAATGATCATACTGAATCTCAAGAGATCATTGTTTTAACAGAAAAGATCTATGTCATATGGGAATACCAAAGCACCTAGAGAAAACATAATAATAAATAAAATAAACCTAAAAATGATTGATCGATATACACTTGTGCTGTTAACTGGAAATGCAACTATAAGGTTAAGGAAGCTTTTCAAATAATGAATTTTATACATCACATTCATTTCTTATTTATATACTTGTGCATTTAAAACCAATTATTCTCTTCAGATAGATTGGGAACTAAAAACTGCAAGGAAAGTCTACTAGTCTCCTGACCAACATCAATAGCCTTTTTCCGTGGGAGGAGAAGGAGGCACTATTAGCGTCCTGATCAACATGAATAGCTTCTTTTTTGGGAGAGAAAAGAATATAGTATTAATAAAGATAAGGATACTATTACATAGAGATTAGAGGACAAGAAGTCAAAAATGGAATATCAAACAGTGACCGAATAGCTTGTCCTGCTAAAATAAAAAACAGAAATATCTCACAAAATCTAGTGGCTCTCAAGACATAGCTTCTTCTAGTAGCACCACTATCCTCCCATGCTCATTTCACTAAGCATAACATAACTTGTGTACAATGAGCTACCTCAATAAATACAGAACTGGCCATCACTACACCGCTTCAAACCATACAATTCCTAAATTCACAAATATATTAAGCCTATAAACCTTAAACATACAAATACAAGCACAGGACCAAGTCAGAAAATTTTCAACATTATCCCCTTTGCTCACTCCAATTTCAAGAATCACTGCCCTAACTAAATCAATAAGATGCTAAACGAGTATGATTCACATCCCAAAATTGGCAACAAGTTTAACTTGCACCCTCTAACATTATATACGAGCAGAGGTAAAAAAATTTCGAACACAAAAACATTGCATAACTGAATCTGAAGAGGTAGTAAAATTAAGTTACATACGCCAGGAATCGAAAGTTATCGCGGATTTCGCCGAGGATCTGCTCCACCTGAGGGCTCATCTGCAAGCTGGTGGCCATTGCTGCCGGCGACTGCGTCTCCTCCGCAAAACCCCGGCGAGAACCGAATTTTCTGGAGGAAACCCTAGCTTGTCGATTTGGCGAGTCTTTGCGCAAGATGCATTATCAGTTGATTTTGCCGCGAGAATCAGAGAGAGGGGAAGTGAAGGAATGGAGAGTGCAAGGAGAATGAGAAAGTGGCAGATTAGGTTTCAATTGAAATAGCATTCAGAAGGAAATAGAGGGAAGCAAGAGCACCGGGAACAGAAAAGGCCAAAAGGGGAGTTTTGGAGAACAGAATACAGTTGTTTTTCTGCTAACAAATAATTAATTGTATTTAATTACATTTATATTTATTTTTGTTTGGATGCATTTTAATTATAACTAGTTTCATTTTCCGTGTAGCCACCAAAAAAAAAAGTTTCAAAAAAAAAAAAAGAAGATAAAGGCAAGATGTATGGATCTATGAATTTGAGAGGAGAAAAATAATTTGATCGTTATTAGTTTGGTCTAAAAGAGAAAAGAAAAACGGTGAATTGGATCATGCATTATTGTCAATAACTCATCATTCCATAAACTTGTGAAAAAGATCAGTATACTGATCCTTTGTCCCAGGTAGGGCTCCAAATCTTTTGATGTCTCTATACCTTTGATTTTTGTAGTGGCAAAACATAGAAAAGTATGTCCCTAAGTTGAATCGCCGAGGAAAAAAAAAAGAATTTAAATATCAGAATAAAAGTAATTTCGTTTTACACTAAAAATTTTCCTTTTCTTTCCTTTTATTCCAAAATTAAACTTATAACGAACATGCTATTTAGAGGTAATTGTTCTCTTTTAACTTTTAGAGAATTTCGAACTCGTGTATCATTACTAAAAACGATGTTTTTAGTAACAATAAAAATAAGAGAAAATTCCACTCCTCTCTCCTGCGAGATGTTAAAATGATACTCTCTTTTTCTTTATTTTATAAATGTACATTTCCCTCTCTTTTAACTTTTAAAAAGCCTCCTCTTTAATCCATTTTAAACTTTTTAAGTTAACTAATGTTAAATTTTTCTATTTTTAAAGAAAAAAAATATTTTCTAAAAAAATACCTATTAACAAAAAATTTATTTTTTATCATTAAATTTTACTTACTAAAATATCCTTTAATAAAGTATTCTTTTATTGATTAAATTGAATTATTAAAAAATAATTAAAATTTATTAATAATTATTAACAAAAATCAAAATTTAATAATTAAAAAATTAGTAAAGGCTAAGTATCTTATTAGAAAAAAATAATTTAATTATTAATTTTTTTAAAAATAATTTTTTAAAAATATAATTTAATCAATAAAAAAATAATTTATTAAAGAATATTTTATTAAGCAAAATTTAATAATAAAAACTAAAATTTTTGTTAATGAATATTTTTTTTAAAAATAATTTTTTTTCTTAAAAAATGGATAAAGTTAACATTAGTTAACACAAAAAATTTAAAATGGATTAAAAATGAGGTTTTTTAAAAGTTAGAAGGGAGGGAAATGTACATTTATAAAATAGAGGAGAGGGGAGTATCATTTTAGCATCTCACAGGGGAGGGGAGTGGAATTTTCTCTATTTTTTTTACTGCATTCATATATTTTTTCAATACTATTAAGTAAAAAGCTATTAGTACTATTATTCTTTCTATTCGAGATAATAACTTAAGTTGCTTATTTTATATAGAAAATAATATTATAAATAATATCTTATTTTTTAATATATTTATACAAAAAAATTTATACAATAAATCATATATTATAAAAATTAGATGATTTACATATAAACAATGGCGGAGCTTTGTTAGGGCAATGGGGCCATGGTCTTCCCGCAGAAGGTTTTGTAAAAAAATTAGTATTTCTTCTTCACATAAAATAAGGTTAGCTCAGATGGTTAAGTTCACATCTTTTCATCTTATGTATCTGTGTTTATCATTCATTTAACTTTTTATTTTTGTGTGATACTTGGCTGATAGTCTCATACATTTTTATATAGTATTTTATTTTTAGAACACTAAAAACTGTAGTATAAGTGTATAACTAGTATTATCCTACATGCTAATAAATAGTCATTATTTTATTTTTTAAATCAACATTGCAAACTACATGTCATTGTAGTATTAGCACTATATACATTAATAGATTTTGATATTTTATTTTATTAGAAAGTTAAAAATTTTATTTTAGTGCAATATATATTATTTGATTGTAATAGAAATAACAATAAAGATAACTAGTTTTGAGACTTTTGAAAATTAGTTTTTTCAAAAAAAATTAGTTTTTAGATTAAAAATTTTTTTATGTGCAAAAATTAGTTTTTTTTTTTAAAAAAACCTATTCTTTTTTAAAATTTAATGTTTACTTTTAAAACTAATGTATTAATTTTATAATCAATTAATAACTAATTTTATCATTTAAAATCAGTTTGGTTTATTAACTTAAACCAAATTTTTAGTTAACCAAAATCAGCTTTAATTTTTTAGTTAACCTTAATTATATATAGTTGCACGTATTAATAACAATATTATTATTATTATTATTAAATAATATTTAAAACTAAGAAAAAGGAAATAGTTCATTGAAAATGTTTTGTAATTTGAATTAAAATTTTTTTATAAATATATCCAACTTTTATAATACTAAATGGTTATAATTATAATGTTTAGTAATATTGTATTTGTTATATCCCAAACAAGTAAGATTAACTTAATACCTAAAGCAAGTAGGATTAACTTAAGTCCAATATTAGGATCTCAAATCTAACCTAGGTTCATTACCTTAAGATCTAATTTGGATAAAGTTCACGCGTTTCTTCTCAAATTAGCTCGTGTTGGATCTCTGTTGCTAGTTAGACATGGTAATAGGTACAGTGAGAATATGATGGATATCCCTTTTCTGCCCCTCATGCTTGTTTAAAAAAATTATCTCTTGTCATTTTAATATTTTTTTCACAAGTTTCTATTCAATTTTCTCTAAATAAAAGTAGTTATCTACAAATATCTATAAATATTTTTTGAAATTTTTTTAAAAAAATTAACAAAAAAGAGACATAATATAATCATCATAACATAATCAATTAAACATAATAGAGCAAAATTAAAAAATATTTATTATGAAAATAAAATAAAACAAAACAACATAAAAATACCTTTCAATATAATTTTTTGGAGCAAGATTAGGAGATGTAGTAATGGACTTGAGAGGCAAAGAAAGAGAGAGAAAGAGATAAATCAAGTTTAGGTATGAGTGAAAATCTAGAAGAACGAAGAGAAATTCGAATTAGAGACATGAATTAGGATTACTAAATTCAAAAAATAGATTTATGTATTTATATAAATTTGGGTAAATTAGTAATTTCATATCCGAGATTAATAGAGTGTGTATAATTAGAGTAAAGATCCAATCCAGTCTTTGTCCATTTTCACGAAGGACAAAGCGATTCCTGTCCAAAAAAAGGACACTTTGATCCTCAATCTTTTTATTTTGGGACAATACGATCCCTCTATTAAAAAAATTGTTAAATAATAACAAAACTTAATTTTGTGGGGGGTTTTATTTGTATTTTGCGGGAGTTTTAAATTTACACAAAAAAAATTTTCAACAATATAATCAATTACTACCACTACATTTTTCATCCTCATTATTATCACTCCTACCTCTATTATTTTTATTGTGTAACTGTACTTTATCATCATCATTATCTCCTCTACCGTCATCATTACCAATACCAATATTATCAATATTAAAGTCCTCTTCTTTCATTTCTTATTCGATATTATTTTTTTCCTTTAAAAGGTACTACAATTACTTTTTTTTGCAACATCATTTTCATCAATGGTTTTTCTTCACTTAACCACCATTGGTGAAGGAATTTTTCAAAAACAAACTTATTAATAGTTTGTAGAGGTTTAAAAATCCCACAAAATATAAATAAAATCCCCCACAAACTAATTTTTGTTATTATTTAATAGATTTTTTAACAGAAGAATTGTATTGTCCCAAAATAAAAAGGTTGAGGATCGAAGTGTCCATTTTTTTTGGACAGGAATCGCTTTGTCCTTCGTAAAAATGGACAAGAACAGCGTTAGGTGTTTACTCGTATAACTAACTAGTTTGTGAGGAAGTTATGTTTCTTGTTATAGAAGTTACCTAGTTAGTTATAAGAGAAGGCTCTTGTTGTTGCTATATATGTTGGCTTATACAAAATTATATATACATTTCTTGTAATCACATTATTGAGTAACATTTAGCTCTCTCTCCCTCTCTCTCTCTCTCTCCCTCCTTCTCTCTCTCCCTCTTTCTCTCTCTCCTTCTCTCTCTCCCTCTCTCTCTCTCTCTCTTCACTCTCAATCTGATTCTATTAAATACGATCCATCATCTTTACTTTCAATTTGATTCCATTAAACACAAGTCCCTCATTTCTTTATGGTATCCAGAGCTGAGGTTATGATCTATGACTAACAATAATACTCCAGTTTCAGTAGTGGAAAATCCACCTTTATCTACACAACTTCTTTTAAGCATTATCAACCAAATCAACAATCTTTCAATGATTCTGTAGCTGATAAACTCACAGAAATAAACGTTTTTACTTGGCACCATCAAGCTACTCTCTCTATATGTGGACAACAACTTCAACATCATCATAAAAAAGAGAAAATTCCTCCAAAATTTGAGAGCAATTTAGATCAGACATCACAAACAAAATCAAAAAAATATAAAGATTAGAGAGGTAATGGCTATAATATCACATCATGGTTCTTTATTTCGATGGATGAGTCTTTCAAGTATAAAGTTATTGGATGTCACTTTGTTCATGAAATATGGAGCAGAATTCCCACTTAATTTGCCTCTCATACCAAAGATCAAATTAGACAATTGTAATTGCAATTGAAATCAGTCAAGAAATTGGCATCTACCTCAGATTATCTTCTTCAAATAAAAAAAAATTATTGATTCATTAGTAGCAGTAGGATCACCACACACAAACTTAGATTATACCAATGTTATCTTAGATGGTTTGAATGAAGATTATCATCCCTTCATTATCATTATGTTCACAATGAAAGATCCTTTATCCCTGATCTTGAAGCTTTGCTTATGGCTCAAGATGACATAATTGAAAGATTTAAGAAACCATAATTTTCAATGGTTCGGGTTAATTTTACTCAATCCTCTAACTTAAATCTCAAGAATTCAGAACCTTCCTTCTCTTATAATTCTGGTAGAGGCAATAACGACAACAACATTTTTGGTCGTGCACCCTTTGGTAGAAGAAGGCGTGGAGTTAGAAATTTTTGTGGAGCTGAGGAAGAAACAATTAGAACTCCAATACCACATCTCAATGCTAAATTTGTGGCAAATTTGGCCTTGTTGCTAGCTATTGCTATTTCAGGTTTGATCAAGGATTCTAACATGCTTAGCAAAGTGTTTCCTTCACTTCCATGTACACTGTTCTTTCACCTCCTCCATCTTTTCATAATCCAAAAGCCATTATTGCAACACCTTCTATTATGATAGATTCTTCATGGTATGTTCATTCAAGTGTAACTCATCAATACACACCTAATTCAACCAATCTGCAATAATCCTTTGAATATCAAGGTCAAGAACAAGTATAAGGTGAAAATGGATCAGGTATGACAATAAAAAATGTTGACAATTCTTATTTATAATGTTTACCTACTCATAGAAAATATAAATTATATGATTTGCTGCTAGTTCTATCAAGTACTCAAAATTTAATTAGTGTTTTCATATTTGCAAGGGACAACAAAGTTTATTTCTCTTTTTGGCCTAATGAGTGCTTTGTTAAATCACAGGCTACTAAGGACGTTCTTTTCTGAGAGACAAAGCTGTTAAAAGAATGTACAAGTTTGAACGTGTTAATATTCCAAAATCTATTTCTTCTCCAATTAAAATGCTGTGTTTGTTGTTAGTTGTGCTTCCTTAGATGTATATCATCGAAGATTTGACCATCTTACTCATGCTATTGTAAAAACTATTGTGTCTAAATTTGGTTTACCTATGAATAATACTACTCCTTCATTCAATGTTTGTAAATTCTACTGCATGGCTAAATCACATAGGCTTTCATACTCTCCTTCTACTCATTCTTATGATGCTCCCCTATCTCTAGTTGTTTCTAATGTGTGGAGACTTACCCCTATTATATCTCATAATGGTTATACTTATAGATACTATGTATCTTTAGTAGATGTGTTTTTTAAATATACTATCATTTACTTACAAATAAATTCCAAGTCTTTCATGTTTTCAAATAATACAAGTTATATATGGAAAAGCAACTTGGATATTCCATTAAATCTCTTCAAATAGATAATGAAAAGAGTATTTATCAAATACTTTTATCGAATTTTTGAAGAATGAAGGTATTGTGTATAGATTAAGATGTCCGTATACACCACAGCAAAATAATCTATCTAAGAGAAAACAGACACATTATAAAAACTGGATTTGTTCTCTTGGCTGCTGCTTCTTTACCTCCATCAATTTTGGGATGAGGCCTTCTCTACCTTTATTTATCATATCAATAAAATGTCATCCATAATTACTTTTCACAAATTACATTTTGAAATCTTGTTTCATCATTTTCCTGATTATTCATTTTTGCGTGTGTTTAGGTGTTTTTGTTTTCCTAATATTAGGCCTTATAGTTATTATAAACTATAGAGCTGAGATCCCAACCCGATATCCTTTTTGGTTATGCTGTAACCTAAAAAGTATACAAATGTTTGGACAAAATAGAAAAATAATCATATCTAGAGATGTTATTTCTATGAATGATAATTCTTATCTCCTTTTTTCTTTAATAAAATTGCTTTATCTAATAATAGTCCCATTATAGAAAGACTCCCATTAATAGCAACCATTCCTCTTCTTCTATTCAACCATAAACTAATATCCCTTTTTCTTTGATTTTCCAACATCCCTCTGTAGAATATTCATTAAATGATATAGAAAACTATACTACCAATACTGAAATTGCACATCACTCTATTACAATAATGGATTTTAAAGCTTAGACTCAGATTCCTCAAGCAATTTCTGAAATTGAAGTAGTGTTACCCTTTGATAGTAAATTGTCCCAACATGTTCCTTCTTTAGCAAGTATACACCCAATGTTGACTGTAACACCCTACCACATAAAGTTTTATTCTTAAGTCATAAAATAGGGGTGGTGAGGTATTACAACATCTAAAAGTAAAATTATATATAGAATATAGTTGAAAAAGATTTATATCTGGGAGCCTTTTTAAAGAAGGTTTATATATAGAACAGCTCGTCACTCACGTAAGTGTTAACATAACGAAGTAGGATAAGAGAGTTTCAAGACACATATAACAAGACTCTTGACCCGGCTCGCAAAGTTAAAATCGAACAGAGCATATAAACATATATATACATATATACATGAGAAATTTTTTAGGGTACTTTTAGGGTATTTTTAGGGTTTTCTAGGATATTTTAGGGTTTTTAGGGTTTTTTTAGGTTTTTCTAAGGTTTTTAGAAATTTTTGAGTTTTCTAGGATTTTTAGGATTTTTTTATTATTTTCTAGGGTTTTTAGGGTTTTTTAGGATTTTCTACGATTTTTAAGGTTTTTTAGGGTTTTCTAGAGTTTTTAGGAGTTTTTTGAGTTTTTAAGGTTTTTGAGGATTTTTTTTAGGGTTTTCTAGGATTTTTTATAGTTTTTTAGGATTTTCTATGGTTTTCAGGGATTTTTGAGTTTTCTAGGGTTTTTATGGTTTTTAGGTTTTTTAAGGATTTTCTATTTTTTATGGTTTTATAGAGTTTCTTATGGTTTTTAGGTTTTTTTTAGGTTTTTACAGTTTTTTAGTGTTTTCTATATTTTTTAAGGTTTTTTAGCATTTTCTATGATTTTTAGGGTGTTTTAAGGTTATCTAGAATTTTTTAGGATTCTCAAGTGTTTTAAGGTTTTTTAGGGTTTTTAAGGTTCTAGAAAACCCAAAAAACCCCTAAAAACACCAGAAAATCCTAAAAAACCCTAATAATCCTAGAAAACCCTAAAAAACCTAAAAATCCTAAAAAACTCTAAAAACCCTAGAAAATCCTAAAAAATCCTACAAAACCTTAAAAAACCCAAAAAACACTATAAAATCCTAAAAAACCTTAAAAACCTAAAAACACTCTAGAAAACCCTAAAAAATACGAGAAAACCCTAAAAGACTTTAAAAAATCCTAAAAAACTCCTAAAAACCACAGAAAAGGCAAAAACCCCAAGAAAATCCAAAAAAACCCTAAAATCCCTTTCAAAAACCCAAGAAAATTCCCAGAAAACCCAAAAATCCCTTAGAAAACCTTTCGAAAATCCTAAAGTACCCTAAAAACCTTAGAAAACACTAAAAATCCCTAAAATACCGTAAAACCCTAGAAAACCTTAAAAACCTTAAAAATGCTAGAAATCCCTAAAAAACCCTAAAAACCCAAGAAAACCCTAAAAACCTTACAAAACCTTAAAAATCCTAAAAAATCCTAAAATCTCTAAAAAAACCATAAAGAACCCTAGAAAACCCTAAAACACCCTAGAAAACTCTAAAAAACCGTAAAAAATCCTAAAAACACCGAAAAACCCTAAAATTTCTAGGGTTTTTAGAGATTTTTTAGGATTTCTAGGGTTTTTTTAGGGTTTTTAGGGTTTTTTATAGTTTTCTAGACTTTTTAGGGGTTTTAGGGTTATTAAGGTTTTTGGAGTTTTTTAGGATTTTTAGGATTTTTTAAGCATTTCTAGGATTTTTAGCGTTTTCTAGGGATTTTAGGGTTTTTTGGGTTTTCTAGGGTATTTAGATTTTTTTAAGGTTTTCTAAGGGATTTAGGATTTTCTATGATTTTTTGGAATTTTTTGGATTTTCTTGACTTTTATAGGATTTTTAGAGTTTTTTTATGGTTTTCTATGATTTTTAGGGCTTTTTAGGAATTTTTATGTTTTTTAGGTTTTTTAGGATTTTTAGGGGTTTTTTGGATTTTCTAAGATTTTTTACGTTTTTAGGATTTTTTAGGGTTTTCTATGATTTTTAGGGTTTATAAGGGTTTTCTAGGGTTTGTAGGGTTTATTTAGGCTTCTTAAGATTTTTTTAGGGTTTTCTAGCGTTTTTAGGATTTTTTAGAGTTTTCTAGGGTTTTTAGGATTTTTTAGGATTTTCTAGGGTTTTTAGGGTTTTTTAGGATTTTCTAGACTCTTTTTTTGGGTTTTTAGGGTTCTTTGGGTTTTCTAGGGTTTTTAGGACTTTTAGTGTTTTTTACGGTTTTTTGGTGTTTTTAGGATTTTTTAGAATTTTCTAGAGTTTCTTGGGTATTTTAGGGTTTTCGATGGTTTTTAGGATTTTTTAAGCTTTATAGAGTTTTTTTAGGATTTTCTTTGGTTTTTAGTGTTTTCTAGGGTTTTTTAGGGTTTCTAAAAAGCCCTTGAAAACCCTAAAAACCCTAAAGTTTAGGATTTTTTAGGGTTTCTAGATTTTCTAGGGCCTTTTAGGGTTTCTATGGTTTTCTAGAATTTTTAAAGTTTTCTTTGGTTTCTAGGATTTTAGGGTTTCTTAGGGTTTTATAGGATTTTTAGTATCTTTTAGGGTTTCCTAGGGTTTTCATGGGTTTTTTTGGATTTTCAGCGTTTTTTAGGGTTTTCTAGGATTTTTTATGGTTCTTATGATTTTTTAGGTTTTTCTAGAGTTTTTGGGGTTTTTATGGTTTTCTATGATTTTTTATGATTTTCTAGGGTTTTTAGAATTTTCTAGGATTTTTTACGGTTTTCTAGGGTTTTTAGGATTTTCTAGGGTTTTTTAGTTTTTTATGGTTTTTTAGGATTCTCTACGGTTTTTAGGGATTTTATGGGGTTTCTAGGATTTTTTGGGGTCCTTTATGATTTTTTAGGGTTTTTTAGGGTGTTCAAGGTTTTTTAGGATTGTCTAGGAATTTTTTTATTTTTTAGGATTTTCTATTCTTTTTTAGGGTTTTTGAGGGTTTTCTATTCCTTTTTAGGGTTTTTAGGGTTTTTTTAGGAGTTTTTTGGGTTTTCTAGGATTTTTAGATTTTTATGGTTTTCTTGGGTTTTCGGGTTTTTTTTTGGGTTTTCTAGGGTTTTTTAGTTTTTTTATAGTTTTTTAGAATTCTCTACGGTTTTTAGGAATTTTTTGGGTTTTCTAGGATTTTTTGGGGTCCTTTATGATTTTTTAGGGTTTTTTAGGATGTTCAAGGTTTTTTCGGATTGTCTAGGAATTTTTCTATTTTTTAGGATTTTCTATTCTTTTTTAGGGTTTTTGAGGGTTTTCTATTCCTTTTTAGGATTTTTTAGGGTTTTTATTTTTTTAGGAGTTTTTTGGGTTTTCTAGGATTTTTAGATTTTTATGGTTTTTAGGGTTTTCTTGGGTTTTCGGGTTTTCTTGGGTTTTCTAAGGATTTTCTAGTGTTTTTAGGATTTTTTAGGGTTTTCTAGGATTTTTAGGGGTTTTTAAAGTTTTCTAAGGTTTTTACGGTATTTTAGGAATTTCTAGGGTTTTCTATGTTGTGTTTTAGGATTGTTTAGAGTTTTTTAGGATTTTCTAGGATTTTTAGGGTTTTTAAGGTTTTCTAGGATTTTTCGGACTTTTTAAGATTTGCAAGGGTTTTTAGGGTTTTTTTAGGAGTTTTTTGGATTTGGGTTTTTAACGTTTTCTAGTGTTTTTAAGGTTTTCTAGGATTTTTTACCATTTTAGGGTTTTTAGGGTTTTCTAAAAAATCATAGAAAACCCTAAAAAACCTTTAAAAAAACCCATAGAAAACACTAAAAATAGTAAAAACCCTAAAAAAAACCTAAAAACTATAGGAAAATCCTAGAAAAACCTAAAAACCATAAAAATCCTAGAAAATCCAAAAATCCCTAAAAACCATGGAAAATCCTAAAAAACAATAAAATCCCAATAAAACCCTAAAAAAAATCCTCAAAAACCTTAAAAAAACCGTAAAAAAACCTTACAAAACCCTAAAAAACCCTAGAAATCCGAAAAAATCTAAACATCCCTAAAAAACAAAAAAAAATCCCTAAAAAAATTCTAGAAACCTGAAAACTCTAAAAAATTCTAGAAAATCCTAAAAATACTAGAAATCCATAAAAAAACCCATAAAACCTTAGAAAACCCTAAAAATTCATAAAAACCCTAAAAACTCCAAAAAAAATCTAGAAAATCCTAGAAAACCCTAAAAAATAGTAAAAATCCTAAAAAATCCTAAAAACTCAAAAAGCTCCTAAAAACCCTAAAATTCCTAGAAAATCCTAAAAAATCGTAAATAACCCTAGAAAACCCTAAAAAATCATAAAAACCCTAGAAAATAATAAAAAAATCCTAAAAACCTCAGAAAAACCTAAAAAACACTAGAAAAATTCAAAAAATCCTACAAAATTCTAAAAACCCTAAAAAAATCCTAAAAACCCTAGAAAACCATAAAAACCAAAGAAAATTCTAAAAAACCTCTAGAAAACCTTAAAAAAATCCTAAAAACTATAGAAAACCCTAAAATACCCTGCAAAACCCTAAAAACCGTAAAAAAATTCATGGAAAACCCTAAAAACTGTAGAAAATCCTAAAAACACCAAAAAACCATAAAAAACACTAAAAGCCCTAAAAAACCCTAGAAAACCAAAAAACCCTAAAAAACAAAAAAAAAGCCTAGAAATTCCTAAAAAACCCTAAAAACCCTAGAAAATCCTAAAAAAAATTCCTAAAAACCCTAGAAAACTCTAAAAAACCCTAAAAACCCTAAAAAATCCTAAAAAGCCTAAAAAAACCCTAAAAACCCTAAAAAACCGTAATAAACCCTGAAAATCGTAGAAAACCCTAGAAAACCCTAAAAAACCCTAAAAAAACGTAAAAAACATAGAAAACCAAAAAAATCCCTAAAAACCCTAAAAACTCCTAAAAAGCCCTAGAAACCCTCGAAAATCCTAGAAAATCCTAAAATACCATAAAAACCCTAGAAAATCCTAAAAATCCTAGAAAACAATAAAAACCCTAGAATAAACCATAGAGAAGCCAAAAAAATCGTAGAAGACCATAAAAAACCCTAAAAACTCGGAAAAATCCTAGAAATCCTAGAAAACCCAAAAAATAACCTAAAAACCTAGAAAACGGTAAAAACCCTAATAGATCTACAAAACCCTAGAAAACCCTAACAACTCTAGAAAAATCATAAAGACTCTAAAAAGCCCTAAAGTTTAGGAATTTTTAGGGTTTCTAGGTTTTCTAGGGCCTTTTAGGGTTTCTATGGTTTTCTAGAGTTTTTAAAGTTTTCTTTGGTTTTCTAGGATTTTAGGGTTTCCTAAGGTTTTATAGGATTTTTAGTATCTTTTAGGGTTTCCTAGAGTTTTCATGGGTTTTTTTGGATTTTCAGCGTTTTTTAGGGTTTTCTAGGGGTTTTTATGGTTCTTATGATTTTTTAGGGTTTTCTAGAGTTTTTGGAGTTTTTATGGTTTTCTAGGATATTTTATGATTTTCTAGGGTTTTTAGGATTTTCTAGTATTTTTTACGGTTTTCTAGAATTTTTTAGTTTTTTTAGGGTTTTTTAGGATTCTCTACGGTTTTTAGGGAATTTTTGGGGTCCTTTATGATTTTTTTGGGATTTTTAGGGTGTTCAAGGTTTTTTCGGATTGTCTAGGGATTTTTCGATTTTTTAGGGTTTTCTATTCTTTTTTAGGGTTTTTGAGGGTTTTCTATTCTTTTTTAGGGTTTTTCAGGGTTTTTATTTTTTTTAGGGATTTTTAGGATTTTCTAGTGTTTTTAGGATTTTTTAGGGTTTTCTAGGATTTTTAGGGGTTTTTAATGTTTTCTAGGGTTTTTACGGTATTTTAGGGATTTCTAGGATTTTCAATATTATTTAGGGTGTTTTAGGATTTTTTAGGGTTTTTAGGGTTTTTTAGGATTTTCTAGGATTTTTAGGGCTTTTAAGGTTTTCTAGGATTTTTCGGATTTTTTAAGATTTGCAAGGGTTTTTAGAGTTCTCTAGGATTTTTTACCGTTTTATGGTTTTTAGGGTTTCTAAAAAATCATAGAAAACCCTAAAAAACCTTAAAAAAAAAACCCATAGAAAACACTAAAAACTGTAAAAATCATAAAAAAACATAAAAACCATAAGAAAATACTAAAAAAACCTAAAAACCATAAAAACCCTAGAAAATCCAAAAATCCCTAAAAACCATAGAAAATTCTAAAAAACAATAAAATCCCAATAAAACCCTAAAAAAATTCCTCAAAATCCTTAAAAAACCCTAAAAAAACACTACAAAACCCTAAAAAGCCCTAGAAATCCGAGAAAATCTAAAAATCCCTAAAAAACCATAAAAAATCCTAAAAAAAATCCGAAAAACCTGAAAACTCTAAAAAATTCTAGAAAACCCTAAAAATACTAGAAATCCATTAAAAACCCTAAAAATCCTAGAAAACCCTAAAAATCCATAAAAACCCTAAAAACCCAAAAAAAATCTAGAAAATACAAGAAAACCCTAAAAAACAGTAAAAATCCTAAAAAATCCTAAAAACTCAAAAAGCTCCTAAAAACCCTAAAATTCCTAGAAAACCCTAAAAAACCGTAGATAACCCTAGAAACCCTAAAAAATCCTAAAAACCCTAGAAAACCCTAAAAAAATCCTAAAAACCTCAGAAAAACCTAAAAAACCCTAGAAAAATCCAAAAAACCCTAAAAAATCCTAAAAAATCCTAAAGACCCTAGAAAACCCTAAAAACCAAAGAAAATTCTAAAAAATCTTTAGAAAATCTTAAAAAATCCTAAAAGCCATAGAAAACCCTAAAATACCCTAGAAAACCCTAAAAATCGTAAAAAAAACCCTAGAAAACCATAAACACTGTAGAAAATCCTAAAAAAGTCCTAAAAACACCAAAAAACCGTAAAAAAACACTAAAAGTCCTAAAAAATCCTAGAAAACCAAAACACCCTAAAAAACAAAAAAAACCTAGAAATTCCTAAAAAACCCTAAAAACCCTAGAAAATCCTAAAAAAACTCCTAAAAACCCTAGAAAACTCTAAAAAATCCTAAAAACCCTAAAAAATCCTAGAAACCCTAAAAAACCCTAAAAACCCTAGAAAATCGTAATAAACCCTGAAAATCGTAGAAAACCCTAGAAAACCCAAAAATTCCCTAAAAACCCTAAAAACTACTAAAAAGCCCTAGAAAATCCTAGAAAATCCTAAAATACCATAAAAACCCTAGAGAATTCTAAAAATCTTAGAAAATAATAAAAACCGTAGAATAAACCATAGAGAAGCCAAAAAACCCTAGAAGACCCTAAAAAACCCTAAAAACTCGGAAAAACCCTAGAAATCCTAGAAAACCCAAAAAATAACCTAAAAACCTAGAAAACGGTAAAAACCCTAATAGCTCTACAAAACCCTAGAAAATCCTAACAACTCTAGAAAAATCATAAAGGCTCTAAAAAGCCCTTGAAAACCCTAAAAACCCTAAAGTTTAGGAATTTTTAGGGTTTCCAGGTTTTCTAGGGCCTTTCAGGGTTTCTATGGTTTTCTAGAGTTTTTAAAGTTTTCTTTGGTTTTCTAGGATTTTAGGGTTTCCTAGGGTTTTATAGGATTTTTAGTATCTTTTAGGGTTTCCTAGGGTTTTCATGGGTTTTTTTGGGTTTTCAGCATTTTTTAGGGTTTTCTAGGGTTTTTTTATGGTTCTTATGATTTTTTAGGGTTTTCTAGAGTTTTTGGGGTTTTTATGGTTTTCTAATTTTTTATGATTTTCTAGGGTTTTTAGGATTTTCTAGGATTTTTTACGGTTTTCTAAGGTTTTTTAGTTTTTTTAGGGTTTTTTAGGATTCTCTACGGTTTTTAGGGATTTTTTGGGGTCCTTTATGATTTTTTGGGGATTTTTAGGGTGTTCAAGGTTTTTTCGGATTGTCTAGGGATTTTTCGATTTTTTAGGGTTTTTAGGGTTTTTTAGGATTTTCTAGAATTTTTATGGCTTTTAAGGTTTTCTAGGATTTTTCGGATTTTTTAAGATTTGCAAGGGTTTTTAGAGTTTTCTAGGGTTTTTAAGGTTTTCTAGTGTTTTTAGGGTTTTCTAGGATTTTTTACCGTTTTAGGGTTTTTAGGGTTTTCTAAAAAATCATAGAAAACCCTAAAAAGCCTTGAAAAAAACCCATACAAAATACTAAAAACAGTAAAAACCCTAAAAAAACCTAAAAATTATAAGAAAATTGTAGAAAAACTTAAACCATAAAAACCTTAGAAAATCCAAAAATCCCTAAAAACCATAGAAAATCCTAAAAAATAATAAAATCCCAATAAAACCCTAAAAAAATCCTCAAAAACCTTAAAAAAACCCTAAAAAGACCCAACAAAATCCTAAAAAACCCTAGAAATCCGAGAAAATCTAAACATCCCCAAAAAACCAAAAAAAATCTCTAAAAAAATTCTAGAAACCTGAAAACTCTAAAAAATTCTAGAAAACCCTAAAAATACTAGAAATCCATAAAAAAACCCTTAAAACCCTAGAAAAACCCTAAAAATCCAAAAAAAACCCTAAAAACCCAAAAATTATCTTGAAAATCCAAGAAAACCCTAAAAAACAAAAAAAATCCTAAAAAATCTTAAAAACTCAAAAAGCTCCTAAAAACCCTAAAAATCCTAGAAAATCCTAAAAAATCGTAGATAACCCTAGAAAACCCTATAAAATCCTAAAAACCCTAGAAAATAAAAAAAACCCTAAAACCTCAGAAAAACCTAAAAAACCCTAGAAAAATCCAAAAACCCTACAAAATCCTAAAAACCCTAGAAAACCCTAAAAAATCTAAAAAACCCTAGACAACCAAAGAAAATTCTAAAAAATCTCTAGAAAACCTTAAAAATCCTAAAAACCATAGAAAACCCTAAAATACCCTACAAAATCCTAAAAACCGTAAAAAAAAACCTAGAAAATCCTAAAAACTGTAGAAAATCCTAAAAACACCAAAAAACCGTAAAAAACACTAAAAGCCCTAAAAAACCCTAGAAAACCAAAAAACCCTAAAAAACAAAAAAAGTCTAGAAAATCCTAAAAAATTCTAAAAACCCTAGAAAACTCTAAAAAACCCTAAAACCCTAAAAAAATCCTAAAAAGCCTAAAAACCCTAAAAACTCTAGAAAACCGTAATAAACCCTGAAAATCGCAGAAAATCCTAGAAAACCCTAAAAAACCCTAAAAAACGTAAAAAACATAGAAAACCCAAAAAACCCCTAAAAACCCTAAAAACTCCTAAAAAGCCCTAGAAAATTATAAAACCCTCGAAAATTCTAGAAAACCCTAAAATACCACAAAAATCCTAGAAAATCCTAAAAATCCTAGAAAACAATAAAAACCCTACAATAAACCATAGAGAAGCCTAAAAATCCTAGAAGACCCTAAAAAACCCTAAAAACTCTGAAAAACCCTAGAAATCCTAGAAAACCCAAAAAATACCTAAAAACCCTAGAAAACGGTAAAAACCCTAATAGCTCTACAAAACCCTAGAAAACCCTAACAACTCTAGAAAAATCATAAAGATTCTAAAAAGCCCTTGAAAACCCTAAAAACCCTAAAGTTTAGGATTTTTTAGGGTTTCTAGGTTTTCTAGGGCCTTTTAGGGTTTCTATGGTTTTCTAGAATTTTTAAAGTTTTCTTTGGTTTTCTAGGATTTTAGGGTTTCTTAGGGTTTTATAGGATTTTTAGTATCTTTTAGGATTTCCTAGGGTTTTCATGGGTTCTTTTGGATTTTCAGCGTTTTTTAGGATTTTCTAGGTTTTTTTTATGGTTCTTATGATTTTTTAGGGTTTTCTAGAGTGTTTGGGGTTTTTATGATTTTCTAGGATTTTTTATGATTTTTTAGGATTTTTAGGATTTTCTAGGATTTTTTACGGTTTTTCTAGGGTTTCTAGGGTTTTTAGGGTTTTTTAGGATTTTCTAGGATTTTTAGGGTTTTTAAGGTTTTCTAGGATTTTTCAAATTTTTTAAGATTTGCAAGGGTTTTTAGAGTTTTCTAGGGTTTTTAAGGTTTTATAGTGTTTTTAGGGTTTTCTATGATTTTTTACCGTTTTAGGGTTTTTAGGGTTTCCTAAAAAATCATAGAAAACCCTAAAAATCATAGGAAACCCTAAAACCTTAAAAAAACCATAGAAAACACTAATAACAGTAAAAACCCTAAAAAACCTAAAAACCATAAGAAAATCCTAGAAAAACCTAAAAACCATAAAAACCCTAGAAAATCCAAAAATCCCTAAAAACCATAGAAAATCCTAAAAAACAATAAAATCCCAATAAAACCCTAAAAAATCCTCCAAAACCTTAAAAAACCCCCTAAAAAACCCTACAAAACCCTAAAAAATCCTAGAAATCCGAGAAAATCTAAAAATCCCTAAAAAACCAAAAAAAATCTCTAAAAAAATCCTAGAAACCTGAAAACTCTAAAAAATTCTAGAAAACACTAAAAATACTAGAAATCCATAAAAAACCATTAAAACCCTAGAAAACCCTAAAAATCCATAAAAACCCTAAAAACCCCAAAAAATCCATAAAACCCCTAAAAACCCCAAAAAATCTAGAAAATCCAAGAAAACCCTAAAAAACAGTAAAAATCCTAAAAACTCAAAAAGCTCCTAAAAACCCTAAAATTCCTAGAAAATCCTAAAAAATCGTAGATAACCCTAAAAAACCCTAAAAAATCCTAAAAAAACCTAGAAAATCATAAAAAAATCCTAAAAACCTCAGAAAAACCTAAAAAACCTAGAAAAATCCAAAAAACCCTACAAAATCTTAAAAACCCTAGAAAACCCAAAAAAATCCTAAAAACCCTAGAAAACCCTAAAAACCAAAGAAAATTCTAAAAAACCTCTAGAAAACCTTAAAAAATCCTAAAAACATAGAAAACCCTAAAATACCCTACAAAACCCTAAAAACCGTAAAAAAAAACCCTAGAAAATCCTAAAAACTATAGAAAATCCTAAAAACACCAAAAAAGGTAAAAAACACTAAAAGCCCTAAAAAACTCTAGAAAACCAAAAAATCCTAAAAAACAAAAAATAGCCTAGAAAATCCTAAAAAATCCTAAAAACTCTAGAAAACTCTAAAAAACCCTAAAACCCTAAAAAAATCCTAAAAAGCCTAAAAAACCCTAAAAACCCTAGAAAACCGTAATAAACCCTTAAAATCGTAGAAAGCCCTAGAAAACCTTAAAAAACCCTAAAAAACGTAAAAAACATAGAAAACCCAAAAAAACCCGTAAAAACCCTAAAAATTCCTAAAAAGCCCTAGAAAATCCTAGAAACCCTCGAAAATCCTAGAAAACCCTAAAATACTATAAAAACCCTAGAAAATCCTAAAAAATCCTAGAAAACAATAAAAACCCTAGAATAAACCATAGAGAAGCCAAAAAACCCTAGAAGACCCTAAAAAACCCTAAAAACTCGAAAAAACCCTAGAAATCCTAGAAAACCCAAAAAAAACCTAAAAACCTAGAAAACGGTAAAAACCCTAATAGCTCTAGAAAACCCTAGAAAATCTTAACAACTCTAGAAAAATCATAAAGACTCTAAAAATCTCTTGAAAACCCTAAAAACCCTAAAGTTTAGGAATTTTTAGGGTTTCTAGGGTTTCTAGGGCCTTTTAGGGTTTCTATGGTTTTCTAGAGTTTTTAAAGTTTTCTTTGGGTTTCTAGGATTTTAGGGTTTCTTAGGGTTTTATAGGATTTTTAGTATCTTTTAGGGTTTCCTAGGGTTTTCATGGGTTTTTTTTGGGTTTTCAGCGTTTTTAGGGTTTTCTAGGGTTTTTTATGGTTCTTATGATTTTTTAGGGTTTTCTAGGGTTTTTGGGGTTTTTATGGTTTTCTAGTTTTTTTATGATTTTCTAGAGTTTTTAGGATTTTCTAGGATTTTTACGGTTTTCAAGGGTTTTTAAGTTTTTTTAGGGTTTTTTAGGATTCTCTACGGTTTTTAGGGATTTTTGGGGTCCTTTATGATTTTTTGGGGATTTTTAGGGTGTTCAATGTTTTTTCGGATTGTCTAGGAATTTTTCGATTTTTTAGGGTTTTC
>NW_026265170.1:19908-28684 GCF_000817695.3 Arachis duranensis | reverse complement strand
AGTATAACAATTACTCATTAAAAATAATATATAATTTGTGATTAAATTGAAATATTTATATTAGAATTATATATTTTTAAAGAATTTTTTTAAATAATATTAGTGGTTAAATTTATAGATATTTTTTTTTATAAGTCATGAGTAAAATTTTTCAAATCTTCTTATTCTTATGTTAGAACCAATTTGAATAAATTCAATCTAGTATGAGATAATTTATGTTTAAATTATCTTTTTTATTATCGTAGCAAAATAAACTATTATAGAGAATTATTTTTGTTAAAATTTATCCAAAATTATTTTATATTCTACTATCATATTCAATGTTGTAATCAAAATAATATGACCAACGTTATTACTTGTTGAAATTCACAAACATATTTTATCGAAAAAGTTAAATTTATACCTAAAAACTGTTTCATATTTTTAGTTTAAGCATCAACTAAAACAGCTAAAGATAAGATTAATGCACAATATCTTATTTTAATTAACTCCTGTAAAATTATAGAAAATATTTGTGCTAAAGTCTTGAATTATCATACATAAAATAATAAGTATTAATATAGGCCTTTTATTACAAATTTTTTTTATTACAATTGAAATAGAAGTGATATTAATTATTCAAAAATCAAAATCAATTTGCCCATCTACTACTATCACTTTTTCTCCAAAAGCCAAAGTTTTATTATGTGTAAAAAAAATCAAGATTTCACTTAAGCATTTATAAGTGCTTTATAACTGTACTTATTAACCAATGAGTCTTTTTTTTAAATTATGAGTTTGATTCTCACTAACAATATTACTTAAGCTAATTGAGATATATTTTAAATATAGAATTTTCAATTATATATGATAGTATTTTGAATGTTAGGTGTCCTTATTCTTCTGTTACGAAGGAATAAAGATGTAATGTCACTTGAATTAAAATTTAGTATATTTCATTTTTTGAGTAAATTTCAACCGAAATTAAGCTCAAAAAAATATTGTTATCGTATCCGTAAGCATAAACAAAGCCAAAACCCCTTCTCCATGATACATAATCATAATAACTTTATCAAATATATGTTATGTGTCATAAAAATCAATGTGATTGACGTTATTCGTTTTACCTTGTCCTTCTCAGAGTTTAGTTCTCTTAGGTAGTATTTATTTTTAGATATTAAAACTGAGACTGAGAGACTGAAATTCAATATTGTGTTGGGTGATTAAAGATTAGAACGAACTAAAATTTTAGTTCTGAAAAACAAATTTTTAGTCCCTTCAGTAACTCAAGAAAGTGAAAACAAAACGGACTGAAATTCTTGGGAATGATGACAAAAACTTTAGTAACATTTCTTTTTAAAAATTCTCTCATTTAACTTTTCAAATTTTGAATCTATCCTCCTTTAATCTCCGTATTTATCTTAAAGCAAACATGATACTTAGATATAACTTAGTTTAATACATTTTATACTAAATACAATAAAGATGCTTAATTTAAATTTAGTCTCTGTCTTCCAGTTTTTGTCTTTTAGTCTCTATCTCTCAGTTTTAGTCTCTATTCTAAACACAGTATTATAATTATTATTTTAACTAACAAAGAACTATCCTCTTCATCATTTGCTAAAGACATAAGAAAATAGTCTTTTAAGATTTTGTCACAAGATTATAAAATTTTATCTAAATTAAATAAGTACAACTACTCAATCTCATTATCTCACATAATTATTCTACATATTATACATAATAATGTTAAAATTTAATCAACTTAAAATAATTAATGATTAAACATTTTATACTATAGTTAATAAAACTTATCCTTCATATTTAGTACTATTTTTCATTGATATATGATGAGTTTAGAAAACTCTAAATTTAATTTGATGATGAACAAATATTATTAAAATAATAAATCACAAAATTATTAATTGAATCTTAATTCATACATGCTTAATTAATAATTTTGTTTGTGCAGATTTTTGTTGGGCCGAAAAGAAAAGAAAAGAACATAAGCCCAAAGAAATCAAAATTTTAACCTTGTGCAATATTGTCATATGAATGTTGGCTGAAGTGTTTTATTAGTTAGGCCAGTTTGAACTACTATTGCTACAAGCGCAATTAAAATCTTTGCTAAATAAACCAAAGCTTGATCCGAAACTATTAAGCAAAGAAAGCAAAGTTTCATTGCTTCCAACGGATCTCATTTTTCATCATATGATGGAATTCAAATTTTATTAAGGAGAGTTAATGCAGACCTTGGAACAATGAGAGAGAAATTGTAATTAATTTGATTGATTGCCTTAATGAGGCACGCTACCTAAAGCAAAGGGAAGTAATTAATTCATTTTTAATTCATCAAATCCATTTGATTGCTTTTCTTTTTTACTCTTTCTACTCTCTCATCTCTCTTCTTTTTCGGTCATATCACAGAGGAAACCATGGAAGCTAAGCCTAGCTACCGAAAGAAAGAAGAAACAAGCAATAAGATCATTGTAATGATGGCATCAAAAAGAAAACAAAAAGTATGTTGTGGCTGAGATCTTCACCAAGAATGGTAAGATTTGGTGAAGTAACCTCAAGCTCTCCATACCAAAAATGGATGAAGAAGATCTCGGTCAGCAAGGAGAAGATCCATGGAGGGATGGCTTGTCTCTGATTTCGCTCAACCACCACAGGAGGTAGCTACAGTAGCTACGTGATGGAGAAAGCAGAAGTTAGGGCAGATGAAACTGTCATCATCATAACTCATCAAGGGCTAGAAATCTATCTTGGAGTGCAAGGCAAGATGGAAGGCTTGGATTGATGAAGATTGGTGACCAAGGAACACCTAGAGGTAATTGCATGTTGGTTATTGCATTCGGTTATCTCTTCTCTCTCTCTGGCCGAACCGGTTTGCATGAAGAATAAGAAGTTTGGCTTGGTTCAACACTTCAACCGTGGAGGCTTCCCCTTCTATAAATAAGGGAGAACAGCCAGGACGTGAAGCAAGGAGTGAGAGTGCAAAGCATAGGGTTCTCAGAGCTACCTAAACTAACAGAAGTTCTTCTCCTTCAATGTATTCCATTTTATAATTTTCTGTTTAATTTTGTCTGTCTTGAGTCTCATGGAAAAAGGCAAACAGTGAGGTTTGTATGAAAAAGCCATAGAGCGAAAAAATACAGAGTATGCAAAATTAAAAGAAAAAGCCATAGACGTCCTTAGAGGTCCTTTGTACATCTGTGTTGTATATCATGATTCTGTGGGAATCTCCTTGTAAGTTGGGTTAGCACTTTACAGTTGAAAGCTTGGCAGTGACCAAGTCAAGTTCAGGATTGGGTTTAGATTCTAGACTTGTCCCGGGTGGGAAGGGTAGTTCCTAGGAAGAATTGGTGTATGTAATCAAAGATGATTATAGTGAAATTTCATTATTGTTGTGATGGAGACTGGATGTAGGCTGCATTGCACTTAGCAGCTGAACCAGGATATATCTTGGTATAATTCTCTCTCTTCTACTCCATTTCTATTTCTTCTGCACAGGAGGTAAAACTGAAAAATATCTCGTTCCGGTTTACGAGATAAAAAGAAAAAGTCTCGTGGCTGGGTACGAGACAAAAATAAAAAAGTCTCCAGAAGTTGTTTCAAAGACCAGCAAGTGTTATTAAGTGAAAAAGGGGCTAAGATTCAACCCCACCTTCTCTTAGCCACTCAAAAACCATCAATTGGTATCAGAGCTTCGTCTCAAAGAGATCAAGCTTTGCACCTTGGAGAAAAGATGCAGATGGCAGAAAATAATGGCTCTAATCTAGTGTCCTACAATCTGACAGAGGGACAGTCAAGCAACAGACCTCCTCTTTTCAATGGGAAAAACTACACCTATTAGAAGGAAAGAATGAAGATTTTTGTGCAAGCAATAGATTACAGACTTTGGAAGATTATCCTGGAGGGTCCTTAATTTCCAACCACCACAAGTGCTAAAGGAGTAGTCTATCTTAAACCCGAAGCAAGCTGGACTGAGGAAGACAGAAAGAAAGTGGAGCTCAATGCCAAGGCTGTCAACTTGCTCAACTGTGCTATCAGTTTTGAGGAATACCGACGGGTATCACGATGCACAACGGCAAAGAAAATCTGGGACAAACTTCAAATCACCCATGAAGGAACCACCATAGTGAAGAAGACCCGGATAGATATGTTGAACAGAGAGTATGAAATGTTTGAAATAAAGGAAGAAGAATCTATTGATGAGCTGTTTGAAAGATTCAACATCATCATTGTTGGCTTGGATGCTATGGGAATTACGTATCCTGATTCTGTGCTTGTGAGAAGAGTTTTGAGATGTCTCACTAAAGAGTGAAAAACTAAAGCATTAATCATATCTGAGAGTAGTAGTCTAGATTCCATGACATATGATGACTTGAGAGAAAATTTGCTTGCTTTTGAAAATACTTATTTGAAAAAAGATTCAAAAAAAAGAATTACTTTTACATCTATTACTAACCCCCCTGGATGATGAATCCAGTGATAATTCATCTGAAAATGAATTTGTGTTTTTTGCTAAAAAATTCAGGAAAATTGTGAAGTTCAAGGAAAGAGGCAAGGGAAGCAGCTCAAGAAAACAAAAGAAAGATTTCAGCAAGGTGACATGCTACAACTGCAAAAAGACTGGGCATTTTAAATCTGATTGCCCTAAATTGAAGAAGGAGGAGAAGCCAAAGAAAGGAAAGAAAAAGGGATTGATGGCTTCATGGGAGGACTTAGAAAATGACTCAGAGGATGATGAAGAATCCGAGACCAAGTCACAACCATGTCTCATAGCAGATTATATTGATCAGGTAATATTTCACAACCCTGACACTGAAGATCTCCATCTTATGATAGACCACCTTTCTAAAAAAATTAGGTGTTTTCTGCTTGAAAACCAAGATCTTGAGCAACAAATCACCATCTTAAAAGCTGAAATGGTTTTCTTAAAGATAAACTAAGAGAGGCTGAAACTGCTGTTGAATTTGTTGAAGAAAACAAGCAGTTAAAAGCTCAACTTAGAAGCTGTGAAAGTGATCATTCTGTTGTTGCATATGTAAATTGTTTTAAAGAAAATGAAGAGTTGCTGAAAATGATCAAAAATCTTGAAAATAACTTAGCCAAGTTTACTCAAAGTTCCGAAAATTTAAATCAAATTTTGGCTAGACAAAAACCTTTTTTTTGATAAAGCTAGCTTGGGGTTTCATAAAAATTTCAAATCTGTTGAGAAACCTTTGTTTGAAAACATAACTTCATCTTCTAAAGATACAAGGTTTCAAAACCCAACCTACTTTAACAAAAAAGCAACTCCAAAATTTTGTAGACTATGCAATAGGAACGAACACTTTCCCGTTCAATGTTTTCTTGGTGAAAGAATGATTGGTGACAAAGTTTACAAATTTGTTTTTTACTACAATGGATTGGGACATAGGAGATGGTTTAACGTGAAAGGATCCAAGAAGATTTAGATACCTAAGGTCACTTGAGCTCATTTTGTAGGTTTGCCTAGCATCCAAATGGAAGGACAATATGTGGTATATGGACAGCGGATGTTCTAGGCATATGACTGGAAAGGCAACCTTCTTCATAAAGCTTGATGAGTATGATAGAGGGTTTGTCACTTTCGGTGATGATGGTAAAGGAAAAATAGTGGCTATTGAAAAAGTTGGTAAAAGTTTTTCATCTTCTATAAATGATGTTTTTCTTGTTGATGGCTTGAAACATAATTTACTTAGTGTTAGCCAATTGTGTGATCTAAGTTTTGAAGTAGTTTTTAGAAAGTTTGTATGTTTAGTTGTATGTGAAAAATCTGAGGATATTTTGTTTAAGGCTAAAAGGTGTAATAACGTGTATGAATTGACTCTTGAGACTTGAAAGATAAAAAAGTAACATGTTTTACCTCTCTTGAATCTGAAAAATGGTTATGGCATAAGAAATTGGGTCATGCTAGCATGTACCAAATTTCTAAGCTAGTTAAGAAAAACTTGGTAAGAGGAACCAAATATTAAATTTGATAAGGATCTTACTTGTGATGCTTGTCAATTAAGCAAACAAGTAAAATCCTCTTTTAAAACAAAAGATGGAATTTCAACCAAGAGGCCATTATAGATGTTACACATAGATTTTTTTGGACCAACAAGAACTCAAAGTTTAGGAGGTAAACACTATGGCTTAGTGGTGGTGGATGATTACTCTAGATTCGGTTGGGTACTTTTTCTTGCTCATAAAAATGATGCTTTTCATGCCTTTTCAACCCTTTGCAAAAGAATTCAAAATGAAAAAGATTTCAAAGTTGTCCATTTGAGAAGTGATCACGGAAAGGAATTTGAAAACCAAGACTTTGAAAAATTCTGTGATGATTTTGAAATTGCTCATAACTTTTCATGCCCTAGAACACCTCAACAAAATGGAGTTGTTGAAAGATGGAATAGAAGCCTTCAAGAGATGACTAGGGCTATGTTATGTGAAAATGAGGTTCCGAAATTTCTATGGGCTGAAGCTGTAAATACAGCTTGTTATATTTTAAATAGGACCATCATTAGAAAAGGGTTGAAGAAAACTCCTTATGAGTTATGGAAAAGAACCCCTCCTAACTTTAAGTATTTCATATTTTTGGATGCAAATGTTTTGTACTTAATAACAAAGAAAATCTTGGTAAATTTGATCCAAAATCTTATGAGGGAATGTTTGTTGGATACCCCACCACTAGCAAGGCTTAAAGAATTTACCTCAAAGAGCATAGAACCATAGAGGAATCTATACTGTCTCTTTTTGTGATTCTAATTCAATTCCCAGTAATGTGATAGATAATGATTCAGATTGTGAAGATGTTGTCAATAAAGAAACCAATGGAGAAAATTCCAACTCTGTTCAGAATGAATCTGTTTGTCCAATTTTGTCTCGTCAGAATGGAGGAGACATTTCTGTTTTGTCTCCTGAATCAACACGAGAAACTAAAACTGACCAGCGTGATGAGGCTCAACAAGGCTCAACTTCAATCTGAAAACCAAGAGAATGGAAGTCCATGAGGGGTTATCCTCATGACTTTATCATTGGTAATACCTCACAAGGTGTAATAACAAGATTCTCATCCAAAAGGCAATCCAAACCAAGCAACTTTGCTCTCTTGTCACAAATGGAGCCCAACAATGTTAAGCAAGCACTTGAAGATCTCTCTTGGGTCAAAGCTATGCAAGAGGAGTTGGCTCAATTTGACAAAAAATGAGGTTTGGACACTAGTACCTCATCCGAATGGTAAGAAGGTAATGGGTACTAAGTGGGTCTTTAAAAATAAACTTGGTGAGGATGGACAAGTTGTTCGTAACAAGACTAGATTAGTGGCCCAATGTTACGATCAAGAAGAGGGTATAGATTTTGATGAGTCTTTTGCTCCGGTAGCTAGAATGGAAGCAATTAGGTTGCTTCTTGCCTATGCTGCCCATAAGGGTTTCAAAATGTTTCAAATGGATGTTAAATGTGCTTTCCTTAATGGCTTTATTGATAGAGAAGTGTATGTGGCTCAACCATATGGCTTTGAACATAAAGAATTTTCAAATCATGTTTTTAAACTCTCAAAGGCCCTTTATGGCCTTAGGCAAGCTCCAAGAGCTTAGTATGAAAAGCTTAGTGCCTTCTTATTGGAAAATCACTTTTAAAGGGATACCACCGACACAACTTTATTTATTAAAGCATCTAATGATGATATTCTCCTAGTTCAAGTTTATGTGGATGATATTGTGTTTGGATCGGGCAATGAATCCTTGTGTGAAGAGTTTAGAAAACTCATGACTAGTGAGTTTGAAATGAGTTTAATGGGAGAGCTAACTTTCTTTCTTGCCCTCCAAATTAAACAAACTCCTAGTGGTACCTTTATTCACCAAGGAAAGTATGCTAAAGAATTGATCAAAAAGTTTGGCCTAGAAAATTCCAAACCAATGGAAACTCCAATGCATCCAAACACTAAACTTGAAAAGGATAATGATGGGAAAGATGTGGATGAAACAAGGTATAGAGGAATGATCGGATCACTTATGTATCTCACTTCCTCTAGACAGGATATTGTTCAAAGTGTGGGTGTATGTTCAAGATTTCAATCTCATCCAAAAGAATCCCATCTTTTAGCCATTAAACACATCATTAGGTACATTAAGTGAACTAGTGATTAAGGCTTATGATATCCAAAATTTGATGATTTTTGTGCAGTAGAGTTTTGTGATGCAGATTATGTGGGAGATCGGGTGGATAGGAAGAGTACTTCGGGCATGTGTTGCTTCCTTGGAAGCTCACTCAACATGTGGTCAAGCAAGAAATAAGCCACAGTAGCTCTATCCACAGCCGAAGCTGAATATATCTCTGCCTCCGCTTGTTGTTCACAATCAATATAGCTAAAAACACAATTAAAGGATTGGTGGACGAAATTGTGATTCATTTGTTCTCTTTGTATTTTGTAAAATTCATTGCTTTTTCTTTCCCTGGCAATGGCGCCAAAAACATGATGCCAATACCATGATTCACAACTATGTGTGGTCACAACTCCGTTCAACTTAACTAGCAAGTGTACTGGGTCATCCAAGTAATACCTTACGTGAGTAAGGGTCGATCCCACATAGATTGTTGGTATGAAGCAAGCTATGGTCACCTTGTAAATCTCAGTTAGGCAGATTAAATGGTTTATGATAAGTTCGAAAATAAATAATAAACAGAAAATAAAATAGGATAGAAATACTTATGTAAATCAATAGTGGGAATTTCAGATAGGCGTATGGAGATGTTGTGCTCCTCTTGAATCTCTACTTTCTTATTA
>NW_026265170.1:17193-19885 GCF_000817695.3 Arachis duranensis | reverse complement strand
GAATCTAAGAGATATGCGCCCGGCCTAAGGTAGAACGGAAGTGGTTGTCAGTCACGTGCGTTCATAGGTGAGAATGATGATGAGTGTCACGGATCATCACATTCATCAAGTTGAAGTGCAACGAATATCTTAGAATAGGAATAAAAGAGAATTGAATAGAAAATAATAGTAATTGTATTGAAACTTGAGGTACAGCAGAGCTCCACACCCTTAATCTATGGTGTGTAGAAACTCCATTGTTGAAAATACATAAGTGAAGGGTTCAGGCATGGCCGAATGGCCAGCCCCCATGGTCTAAGGACTAGGCGTCCAGAGATGTCTAATACACTAGTAAAAAGTCCTATTTATAATAAACTAGCAACTAGGGTTTACATGAGTAAGTAATTGATGCATAAATCCACTTCCGGGGCCCACTTGGTGTATGTTTGGGCTGAGCTTGGTTTATCCACGAGCTGAGGCTTTTATTGGAGTTGAACGCCAAGTTGTAACGTGTTTTGGGCGTTCAACTCCGGGTCGTGACGTGTTTCTGGCGTTTTACTCCAGACAGCAACATAGAACTGGCGTTGAGCGCCAGTTTACGTCATCAATTCCCGAATAAAGTATGGAGTATTATATATTGCTGGAAAGCTCTGGATGTCTACTTTCCAACGCCATTGAGAGCGCGCCATTTGGAGTTCTGTAGCTCCAGAATATCCATTTCGAGTGCAGGAAAGTCAGATTCCAACAGCATCAGCAGTCCTTTGTTAGCCTCCTTCTCAGAGTTTTGCTCAGGTCCCTCAATTTCAGCCAGAAATTACCTGAAATCACAGAAAAACACACAAACTCATAGTAAAGTCCAGAAATGTGAATTTAGCATAAAAACTAATGAAAACATCCCTAAAAGTAGCTTGAACTTACTAAAAACTACCTAAAAACAGTGCCAAAAAGCGTATAAATTATCCACTCATCACAACACCAAACTTAAATTGTTGCTTGTTCCCAAGCAACTGAAAATCAAATAGGATAAAAAGAAGAGAATATACTATAAATTCCATAATATCAATGAATATTAATTATAATTAGATGAGCGGGACTTGTAGCTTTTTGCTTCTGAACAGTTTTGGCATCTCACTTTTTCCTTTGAAGTTTAGAATGATTGGCTTCTCTAGGAACTTAGAATTTCAGATAGTGTTATTTACTTTCCTAGTTAAGTATGTTGATTCTTGAACACAGCTACTTTTATGAGTCTTGGCTGTGGCCCTAAGCATTTTGTTTTCCAGTATTACCACCGGATACATAAATGCCACAGACACATGACTGGGTGAACCTTTTCAGATTGTGACACAGCTTTGCTAGAGTCCCCAGTTAGAGGTGTCCAGAGCTCTTAAGCACACTCTTTTTTCTTTGGATCACGACTTTAACCACTCAGTCTCAAGCTTTTCACTTGGACCTTCATGACACAAGCACATGGTTAGGGACAGCTTAATTCAGCCGCTTAGGCCTGGATTTTATTTCCTTGGGCTCTCCTATCCATTGATGCTCAAAGCCTTGGATCCTTTTTACCCTTGCCTTTTGGTTTTAAGGGCTATTGGCTTTTTCTGCTTGCTTTTTCTTTTTCTTTCTATTTTTTTCGCCATTTTTTTCGCAAGCTTTTTACTTTTCACAGCTTTTTCTTGCTTCAAGAATCAATTTTCATGATTTTTCAGATTGTCAATAACATTTCTCTTTGTTCATCATTCTTTCAAGAGCCAACAGTTTTAACATTCATAAACAACAAGATAAAAAATATGCACTGTTCAAGCATTCATTCAGAAAACAAAAATTATTGTCACCACATCAATATAATTAAATTAAATTCAAGGACAATTTCGAAATTCATGTACTTCTTGTTCTTTTGAATTAGAAACATTTTTCTTTTAAGAGAGGTGAAGGATTAATGGATTTTATTCATAGCTTTAAGACATGGTTACTAACTACTAATGATCATAAAGTAGAGACAGAAAACATAGATAAACACAACATAAAAACCGAAAAGCAGAAAGAAATAAGAACAAGGAATGAATCCACCTTGGTGGCGTCTTCTTCTTGAAGGACCAACCATGTCCTTAAGCACTTCTATGTCCCTTCCTTGCCTTTGTTGCTCCTCCCTCATTGCTCTTTGATCTTCTCTTATTTCATGGAGAATGATGGAGTGCTCATGATGTTCCACCCTTAATTATCCCACATTGTAGCTCAAATCTTCTAGGGAAGTGTTGAGTTGTTCCCAATAATTGTTGGGAGGAAAGTGCGTCCCTTGAGGCATCTCAGGGATTTCTTGATGATGAGCTTCCTCATGCATCTCTTGATAACCGTGGAGGGTCTCTCTTGCTTGCTCCATCCTCTTCTTGGTGATGGGCTTATCCTCTTCAATGGGGATGTCTCCTTCTATGATAACTCCAGCTGAGTAACATAGATGGCAAATAAGGTGAGGAAAAGCTAGCCTTGCCATGGTGGAAGGCTTTTCGGCTATTTTGTAGAATTTATTGGAGATGACTTCATGAACTTCTATTTCGTCTCCAATCATGATGCTATGAATCATGATGGCCCGATCCACAGTAACTTCAGATCGGTTGTTAGTGGGAATGATGGAGCGTTGAATGAACTCCAACCATCCTCTAGCCACAGGCTTGAGGTCCAGTCTTCTTAGTTGAACTGGCTTGCCTTTGGAGTCTCT
>NW_026265170.1:14633-15806 GCF_000817695.3 Arachis duranensis | reverse complement strand
CCCCATTCAATTGAAGGACTAATTCACCTTTGTTGACATCTATCACAGCTCCTGCTGTGGCTAGGAAAGGTCTTCCAAGGATGATGCATTCATCCTTTTCCTTCCTAGTGTCTAAGATTATGAAATCAACAGGGATGTAAAGGCCTTCAACCTTTATTAACACGTCCTCTACTATTCCATAAGCTTGTCTTAATGACTTGTCTGCCAATTGTAATGAGAACAAGGTAGGTTGTACCTCAATGATCCCCAGCTTCTCCATTACAGAGAGTGGCATAAGATTTATCCCTGACCCCGGATCACATAGAGCTTTTTCAAAGGTCATGGTGCTTATGGTACAAGGTATTAAGAACTTGCCAGGATCTTGTCTCTTTTGAGGTAAAATTTTCTGAATCCAGGTGTCTAGTTCACCAATGAGCAAGGAAGGTTCACTTTTCCAAGTCTCATTACCAAACAACTTGGCATTCAGCTTCATGATAGCTCATAAATATTGAGCAACTTGCTCTCCAGTCACATCTTCATCCTCTTCAGAGGAAGAATAGTCTTCAGAGCTCATGAATGGCAGAAGAAGATTTAATGGAATCTCTATGGTCTTCATATGAGCCTCAGATTCCTTTGGATCCTTAATAGGAAACTCCTTCTTGCTTGAGAGACGTCCCAGGAGGTCTTCCTCACTAGGATTTTCGTCCTTTTCCTCCCTTGTGCATTTGACCATATTGATCACATCAATGGCCTTGCACTCTCCTTTTGGATTCTCTTCTGTATTGCTTGGGAGAATACTGGGTGGAGTTTCAATGACTTTCTTACTCAGCTGGCCCACTTGTGCCTCCAGATTTCTGATGGAGGATCTTGTTTCACTCATGAAACTGAAAGTGGCCTTTGATAGATCAGAGACTAAATTTGCTAAATTAGAAGTGCTTTGTTCAGAATTCTCTGTCTGTTGCTGAGAAGATGATGGAAAAGGCTTGCTATTGCTCAGCCTATTGCGTCCACCATTGTTAAAGCCTTGTTGAGGCTTTTGTTGATCCTTCCATGAGAAATTTGGATGATTTCTCCATGATGAATTATAGGTGTTTCCATAAGGTTCATCCATGTAATTGACCTCTGCCATTGCAGGGTTCTCAGGATCATAAGCTTCTTCAGAAGCTGCCTCTTTAGTACTGTTGGATGCATTTT
>NW_026265170.1:4696-5314 GCF_000817695.3 Arachis duranensis | reverse complement strand
GTCTCTCTGCTTTCCTACTGTCTTCATCCAATCCTTCTTCTTCCTTTCCATGGCAAGCTCAAGCAAGGGTTTCACCGTTGTCAATGGCTACCTCCCATCCTCTCAGTGGAAATGTTCAACGCACCTTGTCACGGCACGGCTATCCATCTGTCGATTCTCGATCAGGCCGGAATAGAATCTAGTGATTCTTTTGCGTCTGTCACTAACGCCCCGCCCTCAGGAGCTTGAAGCACGTCACAGTCATTCAATCATTGAATCCTACTCAGAATGCCACAGACAAGGTTAGACCTTCCGGATTCTCTTGAATGCCGCCATCAGTTCTAGCCTATACCACGAAGACTCTGATCTCACAGAATGGCTGGCTCGGTTGTCAGACGAGCACTCGGTTGTCAGGCGATCAACCATGCATCGTGTATCAGGAATCCAAGAGATATTCACCCAATCGAAGGTAGAACGGAGGTGGTTGTCAGGCACACGTTCATAGGTGAGAATGATGATGAGTGTCACAGATCATCACATTCATCAAGTTGAAGAACAAGTGATATCTTAGAACAAGAACAAGCGGAATTGAATAGAAGAACAATAGTAATTGCATTAATACTCGAGGAACAGCAGAGC
>NW_026265170.1:0-349 GCF_000817695.3 Arachis duranensis | reverse complement strand
GAGGCCAGTGGACGTCCATTGAGGTCTTCCTCAGTGGCGTTCGCTGCCTCTTCCTCCTCTCCAAATTCAGCCATGTTGATGGCCTTGCACTCTCCTTTTGAATTTTCTTCTGTATTGCTTGGGAGAGTACTAGGAGGGAGTTCAGTAACTTTCTTGCTCAGCTGACCCACTTGTCCTTCCAAGTTCCTAATGGAGGACCTTGTTTCAGTCATGAAACTTTGAGTGGTTTTGATTAGATCAGAGACCATGGTTGCTAAGTCAGAGTTACTCTGCTTAGAAATCTCTGTCTGTTGCTGAGAAGATGATGGAAAAGGCTTGCCATTGCTAAACCTGTTTCTTCCACCATTAT
>NW_026265169.1:22230-28709 GCF_000817695.3 Arachis duranensis | reverse complement strand
TTGTGTCGAATCGTTTTTCGCACATCAAGTTTTTGGCGCCGTTGCCGGAGATTGATTAGATTGACAATGATTACGTGAGGTAGCAGTTTAGATCAAGCATTTTTTTCTTTAATTTTGACTAACCCACTAACTGTTTGAATTTTTGCTTAAGCTAATTCAAACTTCATTCTAGCAATAGAGTGAAGTATCACTGGTTGTGTGTTTCTCCTACCCTGTTTGTATGACAGGTATAGGGAGAGCTATTCCTATTCTATCTGAATCTGATCAGAGGACTCTCAGAAGAATAAGAAGAGCTGAAAGAGGGAAAGGCATTGTTGGAGAAGAAGAATCTGAGGAAGAAGAATATCACGAAATGGAAGGGAATCATTCAAATCTGAATGCAACAGGGGGAGTAGCTAACAATAACCCCCCTCAAAGAAGAGTCCTAGCCTCATACACTTTTGCAAATCCAGGACACTGTGGGAGTAGCATCCTCACTCCCAATGTCAATGCAAACAACTTCGAGCTAAAACCACAACTCATTACACTTGTCCAGAACAATTGTTCCTATGGAGGAAGCCCATTGGAAGATCCCAATCAGCATTTATCCACCTTCTTAAGGATTTGTGACACTGTCAAATCCAATGGTGTGAATCCTGAAACATACAAGCTCCTGCTATTCCCATTCTCATTAAGGGATAAGGCTGCACAATGGCTTGAAACTTTTCCCAAGGGAAGCATCACTAGTTGGGATGATTTGGTGACTAAATTTCTAGCCAAATTTTACCCACCCCAAAGGATCATCAGGCTGAAAACCGAGGTGCAAACATTCACCCAATTAGATGCTGAATCCTTATATGAAGCATGGGAGAGATACAAAGCCTTGATTAGAAAATGTCCTCCAGAGATGTTCAATGAATGGGATGTGCTGCAGAATTTCTATGAAGGCTTGACATTGAAATCTCAAGAGGCACTAGATCACTCTGCGGGAGGTTCATTGCAACTGATGAAAACTGCTGAAGAAGCCCAGAATCTTGTGGACATGGTGGACAACAATCAATACTTCCTTGCTCATCAAAGAGCCCGCCAACCATCACAGAGAAAGGGGGTACTAGAACTGGAAGGAGTGGATTCCATCTTGGCTCAAAACAAGATGATGCAACAACAAATGCAACAGCAGTTTGAACAAATGGCCAAAAGAATTGACAGCCTTCAAGTAGCAGCTGTGAACACAAGCCAACCATCAACTGCATGGGGGCAGAATGAAGAAAGCCAAGAAGAGCAACAACAGGAGCAAGTGCAATACATGCATAACCAAAATCTTGGACAGAATGAAGTTTATGGTGAGACCTACAACCCTTCCTGGAAGAACTACCCCAACCTCAGATGGGGAGATAACCATAACCATAACCAACAATCATGGCAAAGAAACACAACACAAAATAACCCAAGGAACAACCAGCAAAACAACAACCAAAATTCATTCAGAAAACCACAAAACACCTACCCCAACTTCAACCATTATCCAACCCAAAACCAATCCATCAACCAAAACACTTACCATCAACCACCTACACCTCACAACCAATCACAAGCACCTCCTGAATCTCAAAGAATCACTAACCTGGAAACCTTGATAGACAAGTTGTGGAAACATCAAGAAATGACGGCCAAAAATCAAGAAGCCTCCATCAAGAACATGGAAAGACAAATAGGCCAGCTCTTTAAACACTTTGCAACTGAGAGGCCATCAAGTTCCTTGCCAAGTGATACAATCCCGAATCCTAAGGAAGAATGTAAGGCGATACAGCTAAGGAGTGGGAGAACATTGGGGAGCAACAATGACAATGCAAAGAAACAGGTGGAGAGCAGCAAAAAGCCAATAGATGCAGAGGAAGCCAATGATCAAGATATGGTGCCAAATAAGAACACAGAGAACCCCAAAGGAGAAGAAGATCAGCCAATCAATACACATAAAGAAGAAGAAGCGATTCAAGGACAACAGAAGAAGGAGAAGAACCTCACCCCTTCACTGCCATATCCACAGAGGTTCAACAAAGAAACCAAAGACCAACACTTCCGCAAATTCCTGGAAACTTTCAAGAAGTTGGAAATCAACATTCCCCTGGCTGAGGCATTGGAACAGATGCCCTTATATGCCAAGTTCTTAAAGGAACTCATCAACAAGAAAAGAAGCTGGCTGGAGAAAGAGACTGTACTTCTCACTGAAGAATGCAGTGCACTCATCAGAAAAGGACTCCCTCCCAAGTTGGAAGATCCAGGGAGTTTCTTCTTACCTTGCACCATTGGAAGCCTATTTATCAACAATGGGATGTGTGATTTAGGAGCAAGCATAAATCTGATTCCATCCTCTTTAGTGAAAAAGCTTGGCATAGATAAGGTGAAATCAATACAGATATCATTAGAATTGGTGGATCAGTCAATAGTACATCCCAAGGGTGTGATTGAAAACCTTCTAGTCAAGGTGGACAAATTCATATATCCTGCAGATTTTGTGGTTTTAGATTCAGGGACGGATGAAGGTGATTCCATCATACTTGGGAGACCTTTCTTGGCCACTGCTAGGGCTATCATAGACGTAGAGCAAGGAGAATTAACTCTTAGGATGCATGAGGAAAGCATTATCCTGAAAGTGTTTCCAGAACCACAAATTAGTGAAGAGGGAAGCAAGGTAGTCAGTGACTGTTTGCCAAAACAAGCAACCAACAACACAGGGGAGCAGAAGAATAAGCATGTGCAAAGAGGAGAAGGAATTCAAAAAGGAATCAGGATGATAAACAAAAAGGAAGGTACCACGACCAAAGCTGCTGTCAAGGAAGAAAGGTTGACAAGAAAAAGGCTCACAAAGGGTGGAAGAATAAAAAATTCCCAACTGAAGGATTCTCCAAAGATGACAAGGTACAATTAGTATACCAACAGCAAGAAGCACAGGATTACTACACAGTGAACAAAGTGCTTTCTCTTGAGCATATTGAAATTGAGCATAATGGCACACAGAGAAGACTTACAATCAGAGGGGACAAGCTGAGGCACTACAATTATCAACCACCATAAAAGGGTTCAATGTCAAGCTAGTGACATTAAACGAGCGCTCCATAGGAGGCAACCCATGATTTAATTTTCCTGTCTTTAATATTTCAATATACATAATAATTGTTACATCAATATGATTTCAAATTCTTGAGGACAAACTTGACAATTATTCATGACATTGGATGGTATATGATTGAATTCTAAGTTTGGTGTACCCACAGGTTACACCAAATAATTTACAAGAATAAGTCATGAAAGTCAATGGTCCTTTAAGTTTTGAATGTCATGGAGGTTTAACAATCACTATTATAGTTAGAAGGCAATCTAATAAAGCATTCCTTAAGAAAGATTTAACCAAAAACAAAGTAGGAGTTTCACAAGAAAAATGGTTTAAAGAAGTAATACATTGAGCCATGGAACCAAACATTAAGTTTGGTGTCACCCGTGGCAATGCATGAAGAGATCACGGTTGATCCAGCATAAGGAATGATAGTTTACATTTAATTTCTTTTCTTTTTCTCTTGCCTTATTTAAATATAGTTATTCTTGCTGTCTTGTAGTGATGGTTAGGTGGTCAAGAGAATATTCAATGAAAGGGACAAGACAAGGAAGGACACAACATGAGGAGACCTTAACTCCCTTCCACATACAACCATAACCTCAAAAAGACTAAGTATGGCCTCTTCTTCAAGAACCAAACGGAGGAAAGGAAAAGAACCAATGAACGAAGAAAGTGTTCCTCAATTTGATCAATGGAGATTCAGAACGTGGTACCATCAAACACAATGGAGATGGATGAGAGACAAAAAGATATACCCAGAAGTTCCACTTCTCTTGGAAGATGAAGATTGTCAAGAAATGAATGCCAAGATTAGAAAGAGAAGGTGGGAAGAGCTCATCTCACCAATCACTAGGATCAATGCCGAACACTTCTGAGGTCAATAAGAAGAGAGCTATCATGTTGTATTGTATAATGATGGGAGGAGAAGTGAAGGTTCATGAAATCATTGCAAAAGACATTCAGAGGATTGCAGAGAAGAATTCGGCTGAAGGTTGGCTATACTATCCAAGTACCATTATGCGTTTGTGCATGAAAGCCAAGGTGCCAATGGAAGATGAAAACCCAACATGGTTGATTCCGGGTATGCCTATAACCATTGAAAGAATGATGATGGTTACTGAAGCACAGCAGAGCCGAAGGCCACAAAGAAGAAGGCAAAGAGATGAACCAATGGAGGAAGAAGAGTCACAAGAAGAGGAAGAGGGACAGCAACACATTCCATCATATAACAATCTGGATATGACTCAGATGCAAGAAGCAATTGGAAGGCTGTCACAACAATACACAAGAATTCAAGAAAAGCAAGAGTAGTACCATCTACAATACATGAAGCACCAACAAGAGCAAGAGGAATGGCAGCTGAAAATGATGAACCAACAAAGTGAGTTTGAATCAAAATTCTTTGTAATGCAAGAAGAGCATGCTTTTCAATCTCATGAATCATTTGGGAAGTTGGTACAAATGCAAGCTGAAAATATGAGAGCTTTCAAGGAATTCACAACCCTGCAAGATGCAAGATATGAAGTCCAAGCCGATTATAACATAAATAGCCAAATCAAATTGAATTATATTGGAGAACATCTGCACAACATGGATCCAGCATTTCCAACCTATGATGAATTCTTCAAAAAGAAAAGTGAAATAGAAGTAAGCAAAGCTATGAGCCTTGAAGATCGAGTAGAAGAAACAATGAATAAAGCTGGATTCTGGAAGGGTCAGCAGACAATAGGCTTGGACACAGAGGGCACCACCCCCCAAGCAAATGCAAGAAGAAAGAAAAAGCATGACAAATGAAAGGTGGATTCAATCCTTGTTCATCACCACAAGAAAAAGCATGCATCCTATTTGTTTAAAGTACTCTTTGCATCTTTAGTGGTTATTTTAAGTGTTACTTTATGTTTATCTTTCCTAAAATAAGTAAACTAGTCTAAGTGTGTGCTTGTTTGTTTGCTTTCACTTAATTAATGCTTGTTCTGTCCCTAAGTTTTTTTAATTCAATACAAGAAACGTTTGAAACAAGAAGTAATATGGTTCATTGTTAGCTAAGAGTCAAATAATAGTAAGGGGAGGTATGTATGTGTGATTGTGTAGTGACTCACTTTTAGTTAGAGCATATGCCTGTGGTGTTTTTGTACTAGGATCTGCTTGGATTATTAAGTTCTTTGGAGTGCTTTAACACTTGGTAACTTGGGTTAACTAACCCGGGATTATCAACTGAAAGTCCACCATCAAGAGCAACCTAACTACAAGGCATTTAGTGACCCAAAGAGGTGCTGGGCATCAATGCTCTAAGAAGGAATGTAAGCCAAGTGTCTAAAGTGAATAATGTGTCAAGCACAAGTAAAGAAAAGAAGCTTGTTACATATGACACTGAATTAAAGCTTAAAAAGTTTTTTTTTTAGTAAACAAGGACAAAAGAATAATGAGAGGTCATAGCAATGTGTTGCTTGATGCTTAGAGGGAAACTTCTAGGCCTATAAGTCAATAAGAAGTGAGTAGTCACATGTCTGCATAAAACCCCATGAGCTACCAATAATCTTCTACTAACATTAACCTCAGCTTCCTCTTTCATCCTTTCTTCTCAATAATTCTTTTCTTCCTTGGGGACAAGCAAGTTTTAAGTTTGGTGTTGTGATGACAAGTCATCTTAGCCTAGTTTTACTAGTTTTTTTCTTTGTTTTTTATTAGTTTTATGAACTTTCTTAAGCCATAAGTAAGCCAATAGGGTTGAAATTCATGTTATCTTTGACTCAATCAATCATGTATAAAATGATGCCTTTTCATGAGATATTGTGTTATAATTGTCATACATTTTAAAATGGAAATATTCTCATGATTTGAAGCATAGCTTTGGTGATTTTGATTGATTGATGATAGGTGAAACAAGGCTTGGAAGGAGGGTGCAGGAAGCTCAAAAAGAAGCCCCTGGGAGGCAACGTTGGAGCCAACATTTGACCTCAAACTTTGAGGCAAACGTTGGCTGAAGAAAGAGCCCCTGGATGCCAACATTGGGGCCAACGTTTGACCTCAAACGTTGAGGCAAACGTTGGCCGAAGAAAGAGTATTGGAAGCCAACGTTGGAGCCAACGTTTGACCTCAAACGTTGAGACAAACGTTGGCACCACAAGGAATGAAAATGGTGCCCTGGGAGGATGAAGTTTGCGCCAACGTTTGACCTCAAACGTTGAGGCAAACGTTGGCGCCAAGAAAGAAGAGAGAGCTCCTGGGCAAAACCAACGTTTGAGCCAAAGTTTGACCTCAAACGTTGGGTCAAACGTTGGCGACATTTTGGCGAACAAAAGCATGGAAGAGCACCCCTGATTGATGAGTTAATTGAGCCACGTTTGCGCCAACGTTTGACCTCAAACGTTGGGCCAAACGTTGG
>NW_026265169.1:6874-15449 GCF_000817695.3 Arachis duranensis | reverse complement strand
TGTCACGCCGTCGATCTGCCGCCGTGCTGATGGACTGTCGCCGCCACCAAGGGTCCGTCGCCATGGGCTGTTTCCGCCGTCAGCGCTGCCATTGAAGGGAGCTCGCCGCCACCATCGCGTCACCTATTGATAAACCCCATTTTTAGAGTTTATCTTGTATTGAATTTAGAGGGTTTTGTCAAATTTTCTCCCATTTATTCAATGAAATAGCATGGTTTTGTAAATTCTCCTTTAATTGTGCTTGAATGTGAAAACATGCTTTTTAGGTCTTAAAATAGCTAAATTTAATTCACCTTGATTCCATTAGATGCCTTGATATTTTGTTAAGTGATTTCAGAAGGGAATGAAGAAAAAGCATGTAGAAATGGAGAACTCATAAAGAAATGAAGGAATCGCAAAAGCTGTCAAGCCCGACCTCTTCGCACTTAATCGATCATAAATTGAGCTACAGAGGTCCAAATGAGACGGTTCCAGTTGCGTTGGAAAGATAACATCCGGGGCTTCAAAATGATATAAGATTTTTCATAATTGCATTACGTATAGAGGCGCATACGCGCACTGTACGCGTACACACCGATGCTGCATGTGACTTTTTAAAATGCAACTCGTGGCCAGCGAATTCTAAAGCCTTGTGGGCCTAATCCAACTCATTTCTGATTCTATTTAAGCCAAGGATTGAAGAGGGATGAACATGTTAGTTACCATTAGTTTAGTTTAGATTAGTTTTGGAGGAAAAGTTAGTTTTAGAGAGAGAAGCTCTCACTTCTCTCTAGGATTAGGTTAGAGGTAGATTAGGATTTCTTAGATCTAGTTTAATTTCATGCTTTGATTCACTTTTTCTTTATCAATTCTTGTTCCTCTACTCTTCCTCTCTCTAATTTTGTATTTCATTCTTGTAATTGTTACTTTATTGTTGATGCACTCTTTCTTCTTCTATGTTCCTTCAATGCAATTTGAGGTAATTCATGTAGATATTATTTCCTTTAATTGTTGTTGTTAATTCTTTGCAATTAGTTGTTGTTAGATTTTGTTCTTGTTGTTGATTTACTATGCTTTCCTTATATGCTTTCCAAGTGTTTGATGAAATGCTTGGTTGGATTTTAGAATAGAATTTTATGTTCTTGGCTTGGAGAGGTAACTTAGGAATTCTTGAGTTACTAATGTCCAAGTAATTGATGATTGGAAACCATTGACTCTAGTTCTCACTAATTGAATTAGTGAAGAGTTAGGACTTATGGACTTGGATTAATATATCTCATTTAACTTTCCTTTACCACTAGTTAGAGGATGACTTAATGGGATTGATCCTTGCCAATTCTCATATTGTGGTTAGTGATTAGGATAGAGATCCTTGACCACCAACCCTTGCCAAGACCTTTTTAGCTATTAGTTTACTTTCTTGCCATTTATCTTTCATGTTTCTTATAAAAAACCCCAAACATAACTCATAACCAATAACAAGACACTTTATTGTAATTCCTAGGGAGAACGACCCGAGGTTCAATACTTCGGTTTATAAATTCTAGGGGTTTGTACTAGTGACAAACAAATTTTTGTATGAAAGGATTATTGTTGGTTTAGAGACTATACTTTACAACGAGATTTCATTTGTGAAATTCTAAACCGTCAAAAATCCAATCATCACCTGCATAGTTGCCGGCTCGTCCACAAGTTGCCATGAAGTGGAGTCCGCTGCTGCGACATCGCTGCTATCGTGGCTGCCATGGTGTTCACCGCGTCCCTGGTCTGCCGGTGCCACTGCTGAGGGTCTTTGCCGATCTACGTGCCACCGTTGTGCTCCTTGCTGCCATTGCTGTCAGAAGCTACTGCCAAAGCTTCAAGCCGCTTCTGTCGCCGGGAAACGCCATTACCGTTGCCGGAAAAGTATTCCGGTAAGGGTTTTAGTTGAGATCTCTGTTCTTTTGAAATTTCGGGAAGATTGTTGATACTGCGTGGTTGTACAGCTGCTATTATCCGAGATTCGGGCTGCCACCGTCGCTCGGAATTTAACGGAGCTGCTGCCAAGTCGATTTGGAGTTGCGGCTGCTTCATTTTGTTAATTCTGTGAGTATTTTGATTTCTGAAAGCCAAGTGTTAGTGTTTTGTTCCGTGTAATAAAGTATTTGCGATGTTAATGGTTTTAGGAGTTAGAATCCGGTTTGCTTATGCCGCTTGTAGTTGTTTCTGCGATTGAGGAAAAAAACAAGCGGAGTTGGATTTTGATTGTTGATTTCGGGTTGGGGCGGAAAGGACGCTGTGAGGCATTTGGACTGTGGTTTTGCGTTTTGAGGTAGGGGCGCTTTCCAAAAACTATGTTTTATGTATTGGAATTATTACATACGAATACTGATGTGAGACATTGTGTATTTGGTGATTGTATCTTCCTTATGTATTATTTGATTGTCTCGAATGATTATGGATGTTTGTTTGGTTGAATTGTTGTGCGGCTTTGTGAAATGTAATGTTTTGAAGTTGATTCTTTAAGGATTTGAAATCTGAGTTAATCCATTAAGGATTGATTTGATTTGCGTTAATTATTTTGATGATTTGAAAAGTCGAATGCACTTTTGAATTCAGCCTGGTTTATTTTAATTGACTTGGTTTTGGACAAATGATTTGTTACTGAACCGTTTCTTTAAAGCTTTGGAAATGAGTTAAATCGGTTGATATTGATTTGATTTTGAAATGGATCCTCGAGATATGCCACTGAGGCAACTGTTGGATTTAGCTTGATTTTGAATTGATTTTTGGACTTTGGACTGTTGAAAGGGATTGAGGAACGGTTTAGTTGGGACCCGAACTGGGTGGCAAAGTCCAAGTTTTAGGGGAGATGCTGCCGAAATTTCTATAAAATCCGAGTTTTTATTGAAATGTTGTCTGGAAAAATGATGAGTTAAAGACTTCTACTATTTTATTTGAATTATCAAGAAAATGATGATTCATGTTTTTGAAATGAATTATTAAAGAGGAAATTGTGATTTAGTCTTGCTTCTTAAGAAAGGTATTGTATTTCTTTCAGGAGGAAGTTATTTAGATGAAACTTATGTTTTAAAGCTGTTTTAAATGTGACAAGGGCAATGCCTTTGAATTTGACTTGAGGGTTTTAATTGGAGGAGTTTCAATGACTTTGAAAGAACCTGAATGCCTATTGACAAGTTTCATTTTGAAATGTTTTAAGAAAGGTTTTAAGTACTCTTTGAATTCTGAATTCGTACAAGACTAAAACAATTTTGAACAATTGAAATGCTTTAGAATTTATCATGGGGGTTGAAGTTGGTTTTGCCTAAGTAAAGGAAACGGCTTTGAAAGAAGTAAATGATTACGTGACTCGGTTTGGCTTAGATCATGTTTTACTACTCAAATCGGAAAGCCAAGGTTTTAATGATGTTAAATGAATTTGACAAAATGAGTTATGTTATTCTCCCCTAAAGACTTGAGACTCTGCCGAGAGACTTTTGTTATAAATCCCATTGTGGGATGGATGATTTTGAATATTTCAAAATAAATCTTTAACTTGCCATGGTTATCGAAGTTTTGGAAAGAGGATGCCAAGAGTGGCATTGTTTTTAAAAGGGAAATTTACTTGAGTAAAAGTGGCTTATGAGTCTGAAATGGTTTGAGAAACGAGATCTTTAAAGCCAAGACTGAAAAGAGTTGAAATTTGATCTCAAAGTGAAATGAATTGAGAAAGGTGATTTATGGCTTAAATGCCGAATTTTATGAATTTGATGATCTCACGTATCCTATTACAGTAATTCCAAAAAATCCTTTACTGAGAACCCTTTCGAGGATGATGTTCTCACCCCCCTACATTTTTCCCCTTTCAGGATATGGATGCAGAAGTTAAGAAGAGTTTATTTAGTTATTGTTGAAACGCTCTATATTGCTTTAGCTTATTATTTATTGTACCCTTGCATTTGTCATGATACATTCTGTAAGAGGGATAGGAATTGTATTGGATAGTGCTTGTAATACTATTTATATATGTATATATGTATTTATGTAGATGTACTCTTTATGAGTTTTTTGTAAGTAGTATGGTATGTATGGATGTACGTTATCGAATGAAGTATTTTGGGAGCGGTTTAAAGTTTAAAGTTTTAAACAGGCTCATATTTTAGTATTAAATAGTATAAGTGTCGTCGTAATATCCGAGCTATCAGAGTTGCGCAGTCGGAAGTGTGAGCTTTGGTAGTTAGGGTGTTACATTATGGTATCAGAGCGGACTTTCCTGTAGAGCCTGGGGAATGGACCGACTATGCTTCAATTGCATACTCTAAGCGTTTGTCATGTATTAGGTCTTGTCGAATGACGAGAATTAGAGCTTTATACACATGACGGTCTATTGATTAACACTGTTAGTCTTGCATTGCATAATTCTTGGTATTAAGTTTGGCCGGCTTAATACTAGTGAATTATGTATATGAAAGCACTAATGGGTTATCATAGATGATCCACGAGTTTTGAGTAAAGCGAATCGTGGGTTTTGGGAACGCTAGAAACTATTTCTCGAGGCTATTTAGTTGTGTGTCTTGAATTCTGTTCGAGTCGACTTGTTCTTTCATAGGATAACTTGAAGTTCTTGTTTGCTACTCCTCTTGAAAAGTAAATTGATGTTTCAACTTTATTCCTCCATTCATATGCATTCTTGTGGAATCTAATTGCATATGCTTGTTTGACATCCTTGTTGTATCCATCTTTCTCCATTTAAATTCTTCTCCTTGATTCATGTGTTCTTTGATATACCTTTAAACCGTCTTGATGCGCTGTGCCCTTTAAGTCCTTGTCCGAGTCCATTCTTAGAGAAATTGTTGATTTAGTTTTTCTTATTTGACGGTGATCACAGCCAATTTTGAGATTTTTATAAAAATTACTGTTGACTAGATATACACTTATCTGTATGTGGAACTTTGAAGATTACTTATACAGTTTAACAACTATTTATTTCGAATACCTCGCCTGTGCTTTTACTAGTTTACGGAACTACACTTATTTTTAACTACAATTTGACTTTCTAGTAATTTTACTATAGTTCCAATGCACATCTTCATTTGATTATGTATTTGGGTATTTTTCAAAATTCTGGAAAGAAATGATTTTTCACTTTTATCCTGGTTGAGTTCGTTTGATAAACTTTACCTAATTTATTCTTGACTGGAGTTTGGTTTAGCATACTACCTTGTTTATGCCATTGCTATTTCTTTTGAAAATGTTGGACTCATAGCTTTCTTCTTATGAACAGATTCATTCCACCTTAAGTTTTTTTATCTCTACAAGAGTTTTTAGTTAAAGATTTATCCTTGAGAAATTACTAATGATTGAGTTGTCTTTTCCTATAACTTTTGTATTCTTTAGGATCAATTGAAAACTTGCTTGATGTCTCATATCTAGTGGATCTTGTTTGAACTACCTTGGTTTTTAGATCCTTTCTTATATGGTTTGACTCCTTTTTAAGTACATCCTACTTTTCTCGAATATCCTTCTGAGATGGTGATTTCAAGTATACTTTTGGAGTCTTGTTTTGAACTTTGTTTAAAGGAGTTTTGAATCCTCTTTGAAGAAATTCTAAATGGAATTTATTTTCTGTTGCTTGATTGAGATTGAAACCATTATTCAATTTTGACAAGTTGTTTTAAAGTTGGCATGCGCTGTTTTAAATGAAGTTTTGAAAGCTTCCTTGTTTAGTGGAAACCGGTTTGTTTGTAATGCACTACTTAATTCCTCTACCAATTTATAATCAAACTTTTACCTCGGAATTTCTTTTCTAAAAAGAATTTAATTTCCTCTTTCATCCTTGCTAAAATTTTGTACACGCTTGTTTGAATATGAACTTTGAGAACTTTTGAAAAAGCATTTGATTGTTATCCCGAGTTTTATGATTGTTTTTGGTTAAGTTGTACACCTAACTACCTTTCTAAAATATTTGAGAAAATATTTTAGCTTTTGGCCCAAACCTGTGTGCATGCTGTTTTTAAAACTCTACATAATCTGCTTCAACATGAAATTGTATTGCAATAAAGCCACGTTTATTGCTTTTGCTACTCTCTTGAAGAATGTTTGTTGCTCAACTTTTCTTTTAGACTGCGAAGTGGTTTTTTCGCAAGCCTTCGACCCTTTCATGAACAAAGTATTCGGAAGTATTTTAATTGTACTCTTGAGTTCTGTGAGCCTAGTCTTGGGTCTGAGATATTCCTTTCTATAAACTATATACTTCTTTGACTCAGTTCGAAATTATTTCAAACTAATGCGCTGATTTTCTGCTTATTGATCCTATTAACTTCTCTTGATCCAAGGGTTATCCTTGAAGTTGTCGATTGAATGACTTTTAGCAAATTTCATTGCTTGAGCATCCTTGTTTATCTGGAATTGGATACATTCTCTCAAATCTCTGAGCATTATCCTTGACATTGTTTCTCATTGCTAGAATCTTGTATCCTTTTGAGTAAACTCGAGAATTGTTTGATATCACATGCGACTCATAGACGTAGTAACGCGATGCGTTAGTTCTTTAAGACGTGATATGTGTATATGGAAGGTGAAACGGTAGGTGTACCATGTTATGAGTTGTAAGTGTTTTGTCCCTTGTAAACAAGTTTGCGGATGTTTGGCTATGAGGTTGTAAAATGATTGGTAGAGTTGGGGAAAATGAAGTTCTGAAGTGGGAACGAAATTTGTCAGCGAACGTTATGCCACTGTTTAAATACCAACACACTTTGCAGCCGTTTACCACACTAATTACCACCTTGCTTGTGAACGTCTATCTTGATTTGCACCTTATTTTGGCACCTCAAGTTTTTGTAAAGCCTTGAGATCATATGACCTTGTGCATTGAGCCTATCTTGTAACGTTTGCTTTGCAATCACACTCCTAACTTTGTATCTTTATGCATACGACCATCCAAGTATTTGAAAAACCGTATATATGTTTATATGTTGAGATATTTTTGCTTCTTCCTTAAATGTGTTCGAGGCTGAACTGTTATGATATTTCTTTCATTTTGTATCAATTTTCGAGGACGAAAATTTTTGTAAGGTGGGTAAGAATGTAAGATCCAGAACTTTTGAAAAGTCTTATTATGATCAAGTCTCAAATCATATAGTTATTTATAGCCTTAATTTCAAAAATTATTTTATTACAGATAATTAAGGCAAGTTTTGATTTATTGAATGTGAGATAAGTTATGAATATTATCCAATTTTACAATTATTGGATCATTTTTTATATTTAAATCACAAAGTTAGTAGTTGTGAAGTAATAAGGATTTTTATGTGATTTGGACTAAATAATTAATATTTTAAAATATTGATGCTGCTGCTTTGGGGAAAAATAAAGGATTTAATTATATTATTTCTAATTTTTAGATTTGGGAATTTTATTGAAAATAATTTGTAAAGTTGATGAGTAAATAGTATGTTCCTATATATGATTATTGTTGAATTTAATTTGGGTTTTAATTACTATATTATTCCTAATTTTATTTGAAATTACTAAAATGCCCTTAACCTTAATTTACACAACACAACACTCTTACCCTTTGATGAGCGGATAATTTGTATACTTTTTGGCATTGTTTTTAGTATGTTTTTGTTATGATATAGTTAGTTTTTAGTATATTTTTATTAGTTTTTAGTTAAAATTCACTTTTCTGGACTTTACTATGAGTTTGTGTGTTTTTCTGTGATTTCAGGTATTTTCTGGCTGAAATTGAGGGACCTGAGCAAAAATCTGATTCAGAGACCAAAAAGGACTGCAGATGCTGTTGGATTCTGACCTCCCTGCACTCGAAGTGGATTTTCTGGAGCTACAGAAGCCCAATTGGCACGCTCTCAACGGCGTTGGAAAGTAGACATCCTGGGCTTTCCAGCAATATATGATAGTCCATACTTTGCTCAAGATTTGATGGCCCAAACCGGCGTTCAAAGTCACCTCAAGAAATCCCAGCGTTAAACGCTGGAACTGGCACCCAAATGGGAGTTAAACGCCCAAACTGGCACTAAAGCTGGCGTTTAACTCCAAGAAGAGTCTCTGCACGAAAATGCTTCAATGCTCAGCCCAAGCACACACCAAGTGGGCCCGGAAGTGGACTTTTATGTCTTTTACTCATCTCTGTACACCCTAGGCTACTAGTTCTCTATAAGTAGGACCTTTTACTATTGTATTTTAATCTTTGGACATCTAGTTCTTAGATCAGACTTTGGTAGCTATCTTCATTTGTATGCTATCTTAGATCATTGGGAGGCTGGCCATTCGGCCATGCCTAGACCTTATGCTTATGTATTTTCAACGGTGGAGTTTCTACACACCATAGATTAAGGTGTGGAGCTCTGCTGTACCTCGAGTATTAATGCAATTACTATTGTTCTTCAATTCAATTCCGCTTGTTCTTGTTCCAAGATATCACTTGTTCTTCAACTTGATGAATGTGATGATCCGTGACACTCATCATCATTCTCACCTATGAACGTGTGACTGACAACCACCTCCGTTCTACCTTCGATTGGGTAAATATCTCTTGGATTCCTGATTGCACGATGCATGGTTGATCGCCTGACAACCGAGTGCTCGCCTGACAAAC
>NW_026265169.1:5391-5738 GCF_000817695.3 Arachis duranensis | reverse complement strand
ATGTCTAATTCCTGGACCGGAGTCTTAGACTAGCATTGCACTGATTCCTGGAATTCTCATTAAGAATTTTGATATATTTTTTCCACTTAATTTTCGAAAAACACAAAAAAAATTTAAAAAAATCATAAAATCCAAAAAGTTCTTGTTTGAGTCTAGTGTCTCATGTTAAGTATGGTGTCAATTGCATGTTTCTGTTCTTATTGCATTCATGCATGTGTCTTAAGGATCTTTAAGTAATTCTTGATGATTCTCGTGCTCTGATCTTTGAATTCAATTGACTTGAGTGTTTTGTGTGTCTCATATGCATTTTCATTTTGTTAGTGTCAGTAGTATACAAACTGCTAAGT
>NW_026265169.1:0-5365 GCF_000817695.3 Arachis duranensis | reverse complement strand
ACCTGGTTGGGCGTTTAACGCCCAAAAGGGTAGCATTTTGGGCGTTAAACGCCAGAATGGATACCATTCTGGGCGTTTAACGCCAGGATGGCTAGAAGGGAAGATTTTGTTTTCAAATCAATTTTTTTTTTAAGTTTTCAAAATCTTTTCAAAATCAAATCTTTTTCAAATCAATTTTTCAATCAAATCTTTTTCAAAACCAATCTCTTTCCATTTTTTTTAAAGATACTTACTATCAATTAATGATTTGATTCAACATTTCAAGTATGTTGCCTTTTCTGTTGAGAAAGGTTTAATGTTTGAATCATATCTTTTCTTGTTAGTCAAGTTTTTAATTTTCAAATCAAATCTTTTTAAAATGTTTTTCAAATCATATCTTCTCAATCATATTTTTTAAAAATCAATCATATCTTCTTAACCACATCTTTTTCAAAATAGTTTTCAATCAAATCTTTTTGATTTCTAACTTCAAAATCTTTTTCAAAAATCACTTGATCTCTTTTCCATTTTCATTTTCGAAAATTGAGTAATGTTTTTCAAAAATGTTTTCAAATTTCCCACTTAATTTTCGAAAATTACTTCCCTCCTTCTCACATCCTTCTATTTATGGACTAACACTATCCCTTAATGCAAAATTCGAACTCCATCTCTCTGTTAAGTTCGAATTTTCGACTTCTGTCTTCTACTCTTCTTTTCCTCTGACACCTAAAGGAATCTCTATACTGTGACATAGAGGTGCTAGGCACATATACCCTTTCAGTTTCTTTAAAACTTTGAAAAATTGTTATGCTTCTCTTAAAATCGCGTGCTTTTCTAATAATGCGTAGCGCCTTGGGCCTTAATTACATTTTTCTTAAATGAAACAAAACATTACTTCTTTGAATCACATCATTCTTAATTCTAGAATTTTCTCCTTAAAGAAACCCTAATCTTTTTCTCCCTAGGCAATCATGCTTTTCATAGTTTCCGAATTCTTTCACTAATCTTCTCTGTCAACCGTCATCGCCACCTTTTTCTTTAACCTCCAATGTTAACACCTCTCATTCTTGCGAAAAAGACGACAAAGCTTTGACTTTTCCTTCACTAATGGCCGAATCGGTGCAGTTTCACAATGACAACGGAGTTTTAAGGGACCCCAAATCCAGATGCAAAAACTTCTAGGGCATTGCCAGGTATTTTTGCCATTCATGGTTAATGGGAGTTGTATTACTTTTTGGGTCCCTTGGCAACCCAGGAGCAGATTGCTTCTGTTTCTTCCTTCTTTCCATCACTACCAGAATATTTGCCATTGATTTTCTGTAAGAACGTCAAGGCTTCATATTTTGCTAGTTCGAGTGTTCAAAACTACTTCCCCTAAGGATTTAAGTCTTCTTTTCTCAACTTGGATGCCTCGATTGGCACCTGTATATAAACCATTTTGGGAATCTTTAAACATTGTTGATACATTAGAATTAGCTACTTTGATCTTTCTTATATTGCTCCTTTGCTAGGGGCCAGTTTGTACTTCTAGTGCCCATCTACCAATAACTTCCATTTTTCTTATGGGATGATGGGCCCGCTTTAATGGACATTTCCACTTTGACCGGTTTACCAATCACTGGTGAATTTGTGTCATGGTCGACGGACTACCCTAAAGATGATTTCGACATCAATTTTGATGTGATTTCCATCTCGACTTTATTCAAAACAACATGGATTTTGATGAAGACCGTATTTCTGATAGTGAACATGTGGCATTTCTTTTACTTTGGCTCAACTATTTCGTTTTCTATTCCAAGCCAATTTAAATTCAAAAGAACAATTACTTGCCCTTGGACATTATGCTCCATCATAAAAAACTTCTTGACCTTCCTGCCTTGATCTTGAGCCAACTTTTTGAAACCCTTTCTTTAATTGTTGGTGAAATCCATTAAGGGAATCCTTTAATCAACCTTTTTTGGCCTCATTTGGGTTGTAAATTTGTGGCTCAAAGCTATTCTAGAGCCTCGCCTCTCATTTTCTGGATCAAAATTTTCAACACTCCTATTGATGGCATTCGTCTTTCCCATCTTTCCTAGACAAAACCTAAAACCATATCCCACATTAGTGACTTTTGACACTTTGTCAGAACCTTATTCGACATTAAGGAGGACAATAATATCTCATATTTTCCAAATCCATTCTCATTGCGAACTAGCTTCGTTTCATGTCTAAATTCTTTTAACAAATCTCAACCAGAAAATAAAAAATCTGTCAATGACATGTGGGATAGGATCTTAACTCCTCAAATCCTTCCTGTTGGCTTACCGCAAGAATCGACTTGGGCTCTCAAAAGGAAACTAGTGTTTATTCACTACAATATATGGCTCGACAGTTTGGTTTAGCCCAAGCCTTGCCTTCTCCTTTGTCTCTCGACCCTAAAGCTCAAAAGGTTCATTACGAGGTATTAGAGACATAAGAATTTGATGAAAAGTTGGAAATAAATCACCAGAGGATGTCAACTCAATACCACCATCTTAATATCACACATTGCTTCTGATCAACTCCTGATTTTCAAAAATGGTGGTCAAACTACTTTTTTGCTCGTTGCACTTCTACCAATCAAGCACTCTCAAACCTGGTCTCTTCCCTCACACGGGTAGCATAAAAAGGAACTAGAGGTAAGCAAAAGAAATCTTCTATTAAATTTTCAGAATTTCTTTCAACATCTCACTTACCTTATTTTTTCAATGTCCTTGGTTACTCCACACACACCTATCACTCGGATTGCTATTCATCCTTAACGAATTGGGAAAATCTTAGCTATTGATAAAGTCGTAATATAAGTAGAATACCTTACAGGGCAAGAGACAAAACAAAGGAGGCTCGATCCCTACTTCAAAGAAGCATGGACCCGTTGATGTCATAACGAGAACTAAAATACAAAAGCTTAAAAAGACCCGACCTGCAACATCAAAGGTATATATTTGATGGCGTCTATCACAACTTTATAACTTTTCCTGACTTGCAATTTTTTTATATGATGCAGTAGAAACAAACTCAAAAAGAGGCTTCTTCTTAAGTTGTGGATATCGATGATCCTTTTGATCAAGAAATAGATCCATCAGTTTGTGCTAAAACAGAATTTCTTCAGCTTGCTCAACCTACTTCGACTGTTATTTCACCTACCTCTGTTCCGACTCAGAATCCAATAGCTTATGCTTAATTTCTCCTTCATTGGTACCCCTTTTGTTTAGTCTTTCTGTTAAGTTCCTTCTGACGGCCTCTTAATGTTATATTTTTATTCCTTAGATTCTTGACATAGAAATTTGTCACCAAAGTCATTATACCTCCATACCATCAATACAAAAATTTGTCGACCATATTCCCTCTCTAAGAACTGGAGATTTGCATTTTGAGAATTTCGACTTTGACATGAAAAATGTCTTGTCCGAAGCTCGACGGGTCTATTCCTCCGAAAAAATTGTGGCAACGTCTCTTGACACCTGGGACAAAAATAACTAACAAATCGGCCCAGGCAGCGTCGACCAAAGAAGAAGAAATCATAGAAAAACCTACGTCATTTGTGGCCATCAATGATCCTCAAGTCGTTGATAACATTAATGTTATTCTTGACTGCTTGAATTATTCTATTGAGGATATTAATAATAACATATTAATGGATAGAATGATTGATGCTCTTGCCTTTCTCATGAAATATCTTTCCTCCGACATGTATTTTGCTCTTAATTCATTTGTTGAAGACGTTTCTTCCCATTTTACCAGAATACATGTGCTAATCAAGAGCTGAACAAGACACTTGAGGCCCTGGTCGATTGTGATACATAACTAGCCAAATATAACACAACTAAATCCCAAATCATTGAAGTCTTATTAGAGGGTCGAACAAAAGAACAACAAATAATGTCCAAGATTGTGACTTTAGAAAAAAAATTGGCTGACCTAAGATCAGGGAGAGACAAAGTTGAATCTACTAATGCTACCCTTTCTCTTCGACTGGAAATAATTGAGAACACTCAGGCTTCCAAGCCCTCAAGTCAAGATGCTTTAGCCGAAACCGTTACTTGAGCTACTAATGCTCAGGAAGCAACACAAGAATCTTCAACCCTGGATCCATGTCAACAGGATTTGAAACTCATGTTAAAAAGCTTGCTCTAGTTATCTTCACTTTGTTTAGTATTTTCGACTTTTCTTTGTTTTGTTAACAATGATATCTGTTGAGACACTCCTTTTTCACATGCGTAATTCGGTTGTTATTCGTATCTCATTCACATGTATCCCCATTAACAACAACTCCCATTTCAAAATATCGACAACTCCTTTGACTCTAAAGAAGTCTTGTTTTTACCCTTTTTAACACGTGTTACCTTAATTTTTATTAACTTACATGCTCTTCATATGCTTCTTTTTAAATTTTGAAAATTAAAAAATTATTTTTTTACCAAGAAGTAGAAAAATAAAGATTTTTAACAATACCAAATAATAAAAAAATTTAAAAAGTTTAAATTTTTAAGATTAATTTATTCTATATTTGTGAAAAAATAGCATTACTCAGTGAATAAAAAAATATATTCTTGAAAAAAAATTAGGATTTCAAAAGACAAAATTTATTATTTTTCTGAATTTTCAAATCTTTATAAATTTAGTTTTTTATTTAAAATAGAATAATAAAATAAAGTCCATCAATATTAGGAAGACAAAAAAAAAGATGAAAACTTTTTATTTTTAAATTTTGAAACAAAATATTATTTTTTACCTAGAAGTGGAAAAATAAAGAATTTAAAAAATTTCCAATAATAAAAAAATTTAAGAAATTTAACTTTTTTAAATTAATATATTCGATATTTGTGAAAAAATAGCATTATCTGGTGAATAAAAGAATATATCCTTGAAAAAAAAATTAGGATTTCAAAAGACAAAATTTATAATTTTTTTAATTTTTAAATTTAAAAATTTAATTTTTTATTTAAAATAGAAAAATAAAATAAAGTCTAGCAATATTAGGAAGACAAAAAGAAAAAGATGAAAACTTTATATTTTCAAATTTTGAAATAGAAAAGATTATTATTTTACCAATAAGTAGAAAAATAAAGAATTTCAAAAATATCCAATAATAAAAAAATTTAAGAAGTTTAAATTTTTTAAATTAATTTATTCGATATCTGTGAAAAAATAACATTATCCAATGAATAAAAAAATAAAAAAATATTCTTATAAAAATTTACGATTTCAAAAGATAAAATTTATCATTTTTTTGAATTTTTAAATTAAAAAATCTAATTTTTTATTTGAAATAGAAAAATAGAATAAAGTCCAATAATATTAGGTAGACAAAAAAACATTTAAACTTTTTATCTTTAAATTTTGAAACTAAAAATATTATTCT
>NW_026265168.1:26356-28754 GCF_000817695.3 Arachis duranensis | reverse complement strand
ATCTATAAATTTATTATTTTTAAACTAAAAACTTTTTTCTAATTGTAAAAAATTAAAAAATTCCAAAAATATTCCAAAAATAAAAAATTATAATTTTATATTTTTTAAATTAATTTATTCTTAATTTGTTAACAAGTGTGATACGTAAAAATTTGATTTCACGTACAACCGGCAAGTATACCGGGTCGCATCAAGTAATAAAACTCACTTAGAGTGAGGTCGATCCCACGGAGATTGGTAGATTAAGCAACTTTAGTTAAATGGTAGATTTAGTCAAGCAAACATGGTTTTGATTTCGTGAGATTTGTGATTTTTGAACATAATTGCAACAATTTAAATGGCAAAGAATTTAAAGAACTAGAAGAGAGAAAGAAGATGAGAGTAAACAAATGCAACTTAAAATTCAAGAAACTTACATGACCTGGAAATCAAATTGCAAGAAAGTAAAGGTTGCACAAATTTAAAGGACATAAGAATAAATGGCAAGAAACTTAGAAACAGAATGTAAATGACAAGAATAATAAATTGCAAGAATGTAGAAGGAGGGTAATTGGATCCCAATCTCTTGGTGATCCAATTTCTCTCAACATAACCAATTGCCACTCTCGTGATCTAATTGTTCATGAGAAGAGATGAAGCTCAATTTCTAATCCAAGCCACACAATTTCCAGAATCTCAACTTAGGGAGGTTGCATCTCACATACCAACCAAAGTGTATTGATTAAGGAAATCATGAAAGGATGAACTCTAAACTGAATTATGTGGCTCATTCCTCAAATTCACCACACAATTCATATAGATTAACCCCTCTCTCGATGGTGATTGAATCTTTGAAGAACAAGAGTTTCTTCTTTGGATTAACCACTTGAATTGAGAAGGAAAAGAGGAGTTCATCAATTCAATCCAATAAACAGAGCTCCTCCTCCCCCTAATGAAAGTGGGGTTTAGTGAATCATAGCTCTAAATTCAACAACAAAATACAAAAGTAAACATGAGAATTGAGTAGAGAAGAATGAAGAAGATGAAGAAGAAAACTGAAATTCAAAGTTGCAAGCAAAACAAAATAGCAAACCGGTGAGAAAATGTCTAAGTGTCCAAAAAGAGTCTAAAAACAAATCAAAAGCAAAAAGTAAAAATTAAAAGTCCTCTAAGTATCAAACTTTTCTCTATTTATACTACTCCTAAAACTTCTTCAGAGATCTTCAATTTGGGCTAGCAATGTGGGCTTTCTCATTGTTGAATTCTTGGCTCAATGGAAGAAGTTGCTGGCCTTTGTGAGGAACAGAGGAAGTAGAGCAAGTTGTCATCAATTCTAGCCCATTGAGGGGCGTTGTTGGCAATAACTCCAGGCATAATGCACGTTGGCAACGTGCAAGTGGCTTTCCTGGAAGTGAGCTTTGAGACTTGGGCGTTGTTGGCCCAAGTTGTTGCTAACAACTTGCTCTTCTTCTTCTTGACTCTTCTCTCATGCCTAATGTTTCCCAGAATTTGAGTATCAATCCTCTGCTTCAATATGGACTATCATACATCATTGGAAAGCTCTTGATGTCTACTTTCCAATGTCACTAGAATCACCTCATTTGGACCTTCCTAGCTCAAGTTATGCTCCATTGAAGAGGGCAAGGTCAGGCTGCCTTGGTTGGGCGTTTTTGCCAAACACTTCACCAATAACGCCCATGACAACGCCTCTAGCCCAGATTTCTTGGCCTGGGCGTTGTTGCCCAAGTTGCCAAGGAACACGCCAGGCCATTTTAGCCTTGGCAACGTGTTCGACCCCATTCCTTGGCCCATTCATGCTTCCTTGAATGTCAACCTCATTTTCTTGTTTTTGGGGCCTAAAGATGACTCTGATTCGAGCTTCCATTTCATGCTCCACTATAGACTATTATATATGGTTGGAAAGCTCTGAATGTCAGCTTTCCAAAGCAACTGGAAGCACTCAATTTGGATCTCTATAACTCAAGTTATGCTCCATTGAAGATAACAAGGTCAGGCTGCCAAGGTTGCCGGCGTTTTTGACAAACACGCCTTCACATTCTCAAATTTTAGCAAGGGCGTTGCCAACTTAGATTCTAAGTTGCCAACGTATTTAGTTTCTGAGGTTCCAAATGAAGCCAGCTTTTGAAGCTTCAAACGAATGTCAAACCCATACTATTATATATCATTGGAAAGCTCCGGATGTCTACTTTCCAATGCCGTTGAGAGTGCATCATTTGAAGGTCTACAACTCAAGATATACTCCATGGAAGAGGTAAGGTCAGGCTGCCTTGTTGGAGTTGTTGTGGATAACACCCCTATATTCCAAGTTGACAACGTGCTCGACTACTCTTCAGGGCTCCATTCTTGTTGCTTGGCGTTGCCCTGAATAACGCCTATGGTTCCTGGCGTTGGCAACGCC
>NW_026265168.1:21487-24166 GCF_000817695.3 Arachis duranensis | reverse complement strand
TCCCCCTCTTCTCTTTGCCATACTCCTGAGCTTATCATTGTTTCCTTTAGCCTTTGAGCATTAAATCTCACCCTTGCAAGTTCCTGCTCTTCAAATATCTTGCGAGCTTCATTAAAACTTTTAATTTGTGGGTTGAGTAATGGGGGTGCTCCACAAAGGTAACTGAACTTTTCTTGGGTGCATATATCATAGTCAAGTCTGTCCTTATGCCTGGCTTCCCTGAACATTCTGCTTTCATTGAACTCTTTGTGAAATGTATCATGTCTAGCATCCAACCTATGGAGAAGCTCCCTTTGCTGAGCTTGCTCTTTCCTTAGTTGAGCTTGTTCTTGTATTACTTTCTCCATGGCTCTTTCATATTCAGCAGTTAAATTGTTGATGGCTTCATGCATCTTGGCATATTATTCTTGTTGTAGTTCCATCATGTGTGTTTGGTATTCATTTTGTTGGTTCATCCATTGAACTTGAACCCCTCTTTGTTGATCCATCAATTGCCAAAGGTCCCTTTGTTGCTGAGCTTGTTCCTCTTGGCTTCTTTGAATTTGTGAATATTTCCCAGAGATTCCTTCCAAAGCGGCTTGGAGTTGATTCATGTTTAAGGTATGGGGTTCTTCCATTTCTTGAGGCTCCTCCTCTTGTCTTGCTTCTTTCCTTTTCTTTCTTCTTGCTAAAGGTTGCCTTTCCAATTGGGTTGTGGTGACAAATTCCAACCTTTCTTGGGTGAGAGGTTTTCCAATAGAGACCACATCAGTTTCTTCAAATTCTTCCAGAGGCACTCTAGCTTCTTCACATAAGCGCAGAATAGTACTAGGATATCCTAGCCAGCTGTCCTGTTTGACCTTTTGAGCTATGTCAATGATGTTCTTGGCTATAATTTCTCCAACATTGATTTCCCCTCCTTTCATTATGCAGTGGATCATTATTGCTCTATTCACTGTCACTTCGGAATTATTTGAAGTGGAGATCAATGATCTCCTCACTATGTCATGCCATCCTTTTGCTTGAGGTATGAGATCACCTCTCCGAAGTTTGAGTGGTTGTCCATGTGAATCCAACACCCAATCCGTGCCTACTCTGCATAAGTCACTTAACACATCCATATATCTTGGGTCATTTTCAACCCTTTCCTCATAGCTAGCTTGTTTGAACCGTTTTGGTTTGACCTTTAGCACTCTGTTGATGGCGTTCGGACTAAAATCAACAGTCACCCCTCTTACATAGCTCATGTATGGTTCTTCATCATCAAATTCTCTTATCACATTAGTGTAGAACTCATGGATGAGAAGCATGCTCACTTCTTGAGGTTGGTTACAGAGAAGCTCCCATCCCCTCTTCCTGATTATTTTTTGTATCTCAGAGTATTCCTCCTTCCTTAGCTTGAAAGGTAACTCCGGAACAACATCTTTGCTTGACATCCAACTAAAGATGCGCTCATTGTGTTTGGATTTGAATCTTCTTCGATCAAAGGTGTTTTGTCCTTCATCTTCTATGGGTTGTTTGTCCCTCCTATCTCTTGATGATGAGGCCATTGAGATTCACTTGCAAGAGTCGAATCTCCCACACCAAACTTAGATGAATGCTTGTCCTCAAGCATAAAGAAAATGGTTATGAAGAGGTTGGTAGAGATATATATGATGACAATGTAGATTAGACAAGTTGGAAAATGATGGTGAGAGGGAAGGGGGTGTTTCGGTTATGTTGAGAAATGTAGTGCATCATGAGTTTTGTTGGGTAAAGATGAGGTCCAAAGCTAACATTTGTGAAGCACGGAATGAGTTGGAAGTTGAGTGTGAATTCGGCTGATGAAATGGGGGTGATGGAGAGGTAGAAGGATGAGTGAGGATAAAGTGAGGTTTGATGAATATGGTTGAAGTATTTAAAGTGATGTTTGTGGTGGGGAGGGCATGGTTTTAGTGATTTCGGTCCTAGCATGGGGAGCATTCTTCCTTGTGCCCAATGCATGTTGAGTTGTTTTTTTTTTCCAATGCACAAAGTTCAAGACTCATGTGACTTTCTCTTCCTTGAGTATCCGTGACTTCCCTTCCTTGTGCATCCGTGACCTCCTTCCAAGATTCTCCATCACTTCTTTCTTTCTTTCCTGCAACAAAATTCCAAAATCTTGAGATTCTTAAAGTGACATTACTAGCTAGTAACTTATGATGATATTTGACAAACCCCAATTTGAGGGTTTATCTTGTATTGAATTTAGAATATTTTGACAACCTTTTGTCACATTTAGCCTATGAATTAGCATGGTTTTGTTATCTCTCCCATATTTGTGCTTAAGTGTAAAAACATGCTTTTAAACCTTATTTTGATGAATTCTAAATTTCTCTTTGATTCCATAAGATGCCTTGATGTGTTTGTCAGTAATTCCAGGATTGAAATAGGCTAGACATGAATCAAAGGAAGCAAGGAAGGAAGCATACAAGTGGAGAGAAGCACAAAAAGCCAAAGAGTTGATCTCGGCCAAGCACGCGTACGCGCACAAGGCGCTTGCGCGCACGTCGCAGAATTAGCCAAGGACGCGCACGCGTACCGTGCGCGCACGCGTCGTAGCCCGCACGTGATTCTTTTATTACAGCACGTGTCTGGCAATTTTGGAAGGTTTTAGCAACCAATTTTGGCGCCAAAATGCATATAAGAGCCAAGGATTGAAGGGGATTGACACACATTCAC
>NW_026265168.1:18784-20881 GCF_000817695.3 Arachis duranensis | reverse complement strand
CACTTAACCAATAACATGCATCCTTGTAGCATTCCTAGGGAAGAACGACTCGGGACTAATACTCTCGGTTATAGATTGTAGATTTGTTTGATGATGGATTTTGCGTCGGTCTAGACTATACTACGATTGATTACTTGATAATTTCTATACCGGCAAAAATTCATTTGTCAAAATGGCGCCGTTGCCGGGGAGTGCACATGAGTGCCATGTTTTTGGTTAATGTAAATATGTGAATATTGTGAATATGTTTGTCTTTTGTTTGTTTGGTAGTTTTTGTTAGTTTTAGCTTTCTATTAGCTTTGATTCTTACTAGCCACTATGAATTCTCATCCTTGTGGTTTTGGATATGACTATGACTATTTTGTAGGCGATGAAAACTTGAATGATGGCTCACATTATGGGATAGACGAATTCTCAGGAGGGGAGCCATATCCATATGAGCAATCACTATGGCAACCTTCCCCTTCAAGTTACTATGATGGTAATCTTTCCTATAATGCATATCATTCCTATGGATATGATGACTCTTGTCATGGTTATACCACTCAACCACCATCATTCTATACACCATATTCTCAACCCACATCTTATTTCCACCAATCGCCTACATATGATCCAAATCTATATCCCCCCTATGCATACCCTTGTGACGATTATGAACAAGCGACCCTTGAATCACCACCACTCCAACATTTTTACCCTCCGACCCAAGTCCCCATGGATGATGCACTTGGTATCATTCTTCAAGAACAAGAAGAACTCCAAACCGCCTTCACTAGTTTCACCTCTACCCTCCAAGAGTTTACGTCCCGTATAATTCCACCCTCTACCAATAACCAAATTAACTTCCCACTTCAAAGCTTTGATGAATCTCCTTTCCAACCATATCATGAATTCCCCTACCACCTCCCGTGTATGCAAATTTTCAACCACAAGATGAGTGCTACTTTTCACCACAACCCTCCATGAAAGAATATTCATGTCCATTGATCCAAGAGCAAGATGATCTTACTTATATTTGCAACGCGTTCAAGGAAACAATGGACCGACTTCAAGCAACCATCCGTCAAAAGATAGATTCTTGGGATTCATATCACAACCGAAATGAGTTCACGGATGATTGTGAGAAAGCAACCAAAGAGGGAGGTATGAGGGAGACTTTAGAGTCTCAAGTTTGGCACAAGGAAAGGGAGTGTGTGTTGCAACAAGCGGAGGAAATGAAGGTTGTTGAAGATAAAGAGACACATGACTTGATCAATGAGGAAGAGTTGGAAGAAGTTAGCAAACAAGAGAAAATTGAAGGAAGTTGTCAAAAGATGGAAGTCATCAAGGAGGAGCCAAAGGAAGTGGAGCCTACATTGTCAAGACCATTGGATATCTTCCTTGCTAAGTCGCCGTCCCAATCACAAATTGAGTGGGTAATCATCTCATCCTTTAATTTTCTTGGCCCATATCAATATGCATTGTTAGAAACGGACGGCCAACTTAGAGCTCTTTGTGGGCTAGAGAGTAAGAACGGATTAGATGTCGGTGGACAAAGTGAGTCAAGGTGCATAAAGGATGGAATATCAAACTTTGAATCTCAAAGGTGGAGTGAAGCCAAATTCAAAGGGATTAAGATGATGAGTATAAGTCACAAGGAGAATTCAATAAGTTTGTTACCCTATTGGAAGCATGAAGATCAAGAAGAAAAGGAGTTAACAAATAAAGTATGGGACCCCGGAACATACATAGAGCACTGTCAACTTAGGGACCTTGTTACTTGCTTAGGCCCCCTTGAAGGCCTTGTACGTTTAAATTGGGATCCCGGAGGCTATTGGAAGTGCAAACATTGGTGGGGATTCGAAGAAGAGTTTAAGCATAAGCCACCCTAGCAAGGACTCCACCAAATGTCCAACTTAAGGACTTTAACTAAAAGTGCTAGGTGGGAGACACCCCACCATGGTAAACTCTTTCCACTCTCTTCTAACCTTGTTTAATAAGTGATTTGAGTTACCATTGTAGGTAGGTTTGCATATCATAATTAGCTTGTTTGTATACATTAGTAGCTAGAATATTAACATGTATGTTGTGATTAGTAGAAATAGAATAAATCTT
>NW_026265168.1:7085-18643 GCF_000817695.3 Arachis duranensis | reverse complement strand
AAAAAAAAAAAAAAAAAAGAGGGGGTGGACGCGCGCGCACGCTGTACGCGCACGCATCCATAAGCGGATGCATCATCAGCCATAATCCAGAGAGTTGGGCCTCCCCTAGGCCAGCGTTGTGCCTCGAGCCCAACTCATATCACGCTTAAGCGCACTACGTGCGTGCGCGCCATACAGCCATAAGGGAGTGCACGCGTACGCGCACCTGCCGTGTACGCGTTGGATAGCTGCTGCAAGATCTTAGGCCAAGCTCCAGAGAGTCAAGCCAGCTCTGGGCCAACCTTAAGCCTCTGGCCCAATTCAAGTCGCGCGTACGCGTACTATACGCGTACGCGTCCATATGACAAGAGAAGAAAATGACGCGTCCGCACGCATCGTGCCTGCGCGCTTTAGGGTAAACCACCAATTGTGCGCGAGCGCGCACATGCCGCGTACGCGCAGGCCCAGTTGTGCAACTTCCAAGCCAAGCACCCGAGAGTTAGGCCTCCTATGGGCCAACCTTAAGCCTACAGCCCAACTCCTTTCACGCGTGCGCGCACGGTACGCGCACGCGTCCTTACCCATTTCGACCTTCCGCGCTTGAGCGCGCTGTACGCGCACGCGTAGGTCCCTAGAGTCATCAATGCACGCGGACGCGCAAGGTGCGCGCACGCGTCGTTTTAAAATTGTGATAACCCTAACGCTCAACGAGCGTCGCGCAGTCGCGCTCTTCTTCCTCCTCAACCTCCATTTCCATTTCTGCAACTCCCACAACCCCATAACCTCCCTGCTCTGCCGGCGACCACCACCGCACGGCTGCCCCACCTTCCCTCTCCTCTCTCCTCTTCTCCCTATCTTCTTCCTATCACCCCCCCTCCTCTGATTCCTCCCTTCTCTCTCATCCACTTCGGCCGCCGCTGCTTCGCCGGCAGCCATCACTAGACGGCCTACCCCCATCTCTGTCTCCTCACGGCCACTCTCATTCACTCTCTCTCTCTCAACCACTCGGCACCACTCACTCACCCGCCGCCTTCTCTCTCTTCCCCTGCTCTCCTGCAAACTGCCACCACCGTCACCCACTGACCGCCACCGTCCACGGCGGCAACTCTTAGTGATTCTGCCGTGCCCAGTCCCATTTCCCCTTTCCAGTCTCGGTTCTCCCCCGCCCCAGGTTCCTGCTCCAATTTTCATTTTCATTAATTTTTCATTTCTGGTAATTACCTTAATTTTCTGTTAGATAGTCTGCATTCAAATGTTGTATGCTAGGTTAGTTAGAAATAACTGCGGTTAGGTAGCTAGGGCTGGATAGAGGATTCTAGGCCTGATAAGTGCTCCGTTTGTGTTTATTCTCTGTTTGTTTGCTTGTCTGCTAAGTGTGAATTTTGAGTTGCTCTGTATGCAATTTGTGCTGCCTGAATGCCTTATTATTGCTACTGTGATTGGTTGATACTATAATGATGCTGTTTGTGCTATTTTGCTACCCGGGATCATCCAATTTTAAGCCGAGATGCTGCCCAATTTTCAAGGAATTTAATTTCATTTTGATCTTTATTACGAATTTGGGCTAATTCTCGTTATTTTCAACTTCCGGGATTTGCATAAACATTGTAAACATGATTTGTGTGCTTGAAAGGTGCATTTCTCATCATACTACTAATATAATTCCACTTTTCTAAATCACTGACTTCTTTACTCACCAACCTCACTCTTACTTGCATTTTAACCCTTTTGACCATTCTTTTGAGTCATGATGATGAACATGCTTATTCTTTAGAAATTGTGCACATTGTTTGAAATATGGAACTCTTGGTTCATGGCTATGTTTTCTGTTTTTTTACTTATCATCCATGTTTCAAATTTTATTCACATCATGTTTTGCCATCTATTTTACATCCTGAACATGTTTTACTTGCTTCATGCTAAGTGCTTAATTGCCTATATTTTATTCCATTTTTCAGGATGTCAGATAAAGGGAAAGGAAAAGCATCATCTTCCAAAAAGAGAAAGAAAACCCCAAACCCCACTTTTGCCTCATTGCTTGCCTATGCTCAAAACCCTTTAAATGACATAGATAAGGCAAACCAATTACTACCGGCTCAGGATACGGTCAAATTCCCCAATCTCTATTGTGAACTCAGATTTCCAAGCTACAATTCAAAGAATCTGAATACTGAGAAGAAACTGCTTATTCCATCAGATTTGGCCGACATCATCCACCAGCGTATTGACCGGATGGGTTTGACTTTTCTGGATAGGGAATTGAGTCGGGTGAACCGGTCTTGGGTACAAGAGTTCTACTGCAATTTCTTCCGCCACTCCCTTGATTCGGTATTTGTTAGGGGGATTGAGGTACCCAAGGGGATGCACTTTAGTTATCTGAGCCGAGAGGCCAAGACTTGGCAGCAGATTTTCGCCCATTACGTCATGCCTACGACTCACTTCACAGAGATCCCGGTTGCTATGTTGATCCTGATCAGCTGTGTGATGGAGGGAAAAGAGGTTTATTACCCCCAGCTGATCAGGCGGTTCATGTGGAGAGCCCACATCCGAGGTATCTTTCCGTTTCCGGTTTTGGTCACTCAGATGATTCAGAGGGCCGGAGTTCCGTGGCACCAGGATGATGTATCACCACCTCCACCGCTCCCTCAGAAGGAGCCAGTTACTATCCCGTGGGGATCCTGGGTGCACGAGAGGCCCGCCTCACGACGTAGATCTCGAGCCAGAGCAGCAGTTGAGGGAGCTGGACCCTCTTCATCATCAGTCCCTGCGGGAGCATCTACCGCATCCGCACCTCAGCCGATGTACTTATTAGTTCAGCGTCTCTTCCGGTACATGGAGCGCAGTAAGCGCCAGATCATGCGTCGCCTGGATCAGATTGACCAGATGTTTGTGGCTCAGGGCCTTGAGCTGCCCCAGCTACCAGAGTCTTCCGGTTCCGATGAGGAGACAGATTTACAGACTGAGGGTATTCCTGCGGATGAGCCAGCACATATGGATGCACCACCTCAGACACAGGAGTCTCAGCCGGTACCACAGCCACAGCCAGAGCCTACCGGTGTACCTATCCCTGATCCTCAGGATTAGCATCGAGGACGATGCTTGATCTTAAGTGTGGGGAGGTAGCCGGTGGCATCATTAGATACCGGTGAACATTTTGGCCACTTTGCTAGCTATCTTACTTTGCACACTCTTTGTATATATTTGATGTATTTTGAGTTTATTTTGGATACTTTTACTGCTTGATACTTTTACTGCTTATTTTGGATTTATTTTGGATTTAGATACTTTGATGCTTATGGATATCTCTAGATGTTTTAGATGATAGATTTCATACTTTTACTTTTAGTTGAATCTTTCTTTATACGTTTTTGCATACTTTTCTTTTTAATTCGTGGTTGTGATTAGAAATCATACTTGAATTGTAAATATTTAGTCACCCTTTTTGCATAAGAAATTGGTTTTAAGTGAAAAAGAAAGGGTGAACTAAGAAAATTTTTGGATTTTTCAATCACAACAATGCTTAGTCAAACATTGAAAGTTTCCAAGAAGTTTAAATATAGGGCATTAACCCAATTGATTGAAAAGAAAATTTTTGGTAAAACTTGCTTGAATTTCATACTTTGTGAAGCATGTATTGAACTAAGAACACAAGCTTGTGAGACTTGAGCCTATTGATGTGGTTACATTTTATAGCCACTTATTTTCCATTCTTGTGTGAAATTATTCTCTTTTTATGATTGTAATCCTTGATTTGCTTGATTCTATATGTCCATTTATTTCTTGTATTTATGCATTTATATGATTGAGGCCATTACTTCATTAGCCACTTACCCAAATAGCCAACCTTTTATATTCCTTTGTTAGCCAATTTTGAGCCTATGATTAACCAACTTGTTCTCAATTTAGCACATTACAAGCCCAAGGCGGAAAATCAATAAAAGTCCTTACTTGGATCTTTGATTAGCCTAGGCTAGTGAGAGTGTTTATTATTCAAAGTTGGTGAGGCTTGGGAACATTGGATGGGATAAAAGGGGTAGTGCACTTTTATGTTTAGGAATTGGGTACATACTCATGTATTGATCAAATAAATAGACCTTATGCATTGATGCTCTTGTATATAGTTTGACAAAAGAAAAAAAAAAGAGAAACAAAAGTGAAAATGAGAAAAACAAAAGAAAAAAAAAGAAGAAAAAGAAAGAAAATAATAAAAAGGGGACAAATTGCCCCAAAGTGAAGTCAATAAAAAGGAATCAATGCATAGGTGTTCTAAATCAAATAAGGATGCATGAATATGTAAGAAAAAGTGAAGAATGGGTAGTTAGAGTAATTTGAATTTGTATAGGTCATTATATAGGTTAGGTGGGAAAGCCTATGCTAATCAAAGATTCAAATTCTAGTCCACTTAACCATAAATGAGCCTACCTTGACCCTAACCCCATTACAACCTAAATGAAAGACCTCATGATGGATGTGTGCATGCATTGAATAAATGTTGATTGTTAGAAGAAAATCAAATTTTGGAAAGCTTGATTAGAAGAGAATTGAGTGAATTGACCCTTAAACACTTGAGTGAATAGAGCGGATACATATATCCGGTGAGGGTTCAAAAGTTCAATTACATGTGTTCACCCATATTATCTATATTCTTGCAAGTTTAAATTCTTTTTGATAATTCAATGCAATTGTGGTTTGGAATCAATTCCTATTGCCTAGCCCTTGTGCTTACACATGATCTCTTGGCAAGTTGATATGTTTGAACTAAGCATTTCCATTTGCTTAGATAATTGCATTTAGATAGGACTCACATAGTTTAGTTGCATTCAAATAAATGTCATAACCCTTAGTTCCTTCTTATTTTAGCATGAGGACATGCTAAGGTTTAAGTGTGGGGAGGTTGACAAACCCCAATTTGAGGGTTTATCTTGTATTGAATTTAGAATATTTTGACAACCTTTTGTCATATTTAGCCTATGAATTAGCATGGTTTTGTTATCTCTCCCATATTTGTGCTTAAGTGTAAAAACATGCTTTTAAACCTTATTTTGATGAATTCTAAATTTCACTTTGATTCCATAAGATGCCTTGATGTGTTTGTCAGTAATTCCAGGATTGAAATAGGCTAGACATGAATCAAAGGAAGCAAGGAAGGAAGCATACAAGTGGAGAGAAGCACAAAAAGCCAAAGAGTTGATCTCGGCCAAGCACGCGTACGCGCACAAGGCGCTTGCGCGCACGTCGCAGAATTAGCCAAGGACGCGCACGCGTACCGTGCGCGCACGCGTCGTAGCCCGCACGTGATTCTTTTATTACAGCACGTGTCTGGCAATTTTGGAAGGTTTTAGCAACCAATTTTGGCGCCAAAATGCATATAAGAGCCAAGGATTGAAGGGGATTGACATTCATTCACACATTGACACACATTCACATCCATAGACTAATTTTAGATCATTAGGTAGATATTTTTAGTTAGTTACATTTGTAGAGAGAGAAACTCCAACTTCTCTCTAGGATTCATCTTCATCTTCTCAATTCTCAACCATTCTTTGGTGAGATCTATTACAACACTCAATTTACTTTGCTCATGTTGTAGATCCTCTTCTCTAATCTCATTAGTGTTTGTAATTGTTCAAATGTCATAGATCTTAGGTTTAACTTTGTTGTTTTGGATTCTATTGATTCATTGAAGATTTCATTTTCATTGTTGTTCATTGTTGATTGTTGTTAATCTCTTGTGTTGAATTGCTTTGATTCTACATCTTTTCTCAATTTTTCTATGTCTTTCTTTCTCGCTCTCCAAGTGTTTGAGAAAATGCCAACTTTAGATATGGAGTAGTATTCCCTCACTTGGCCTAGTGGTTGAGTCATTGGAGACACTTGAATAATGGATGTCAATTGTTGATTAAGAATTGAGGATTGCTAATTGACTTAGAGTGCACTAAAGCTAGACTTCCCTAGGGTAAGACTAGAACTTGTGACTCAAGTTAGTTACTTTTACTTGACTTTCTTCTATAATTAGGGGTTAACTAAGTAAAGCAACACTCCTTTGTTATCACAATTGAATGAAGCTATAGTGATGGGACTTCCAATGTTCAACCTTGGCCAAGGCTTTTAATATTGATTGATTGTTGTTTTCTTTTATTCACGCTTTTATGCCACATTCTTCAAGCCACAAAAAGATCACTTAACCAATACATGCATCCTTGTAGCATTCCTAGGGAAGAACGACTCGGGACTAATACTCTCGGTTATAGATTGTAGATTTGTTTGATGATGGATTTTGCGTCGGTCTAGACTATACTACGATTGATTACTTGATAATTTCTATACCGGCAAAAATTCATTTGTCAATATTCCTATGTAAAGTTGACTAAGCAAAAATTAAAATTTATGAATTGATTCCCTACTCTACTTTTTCTAGCATTGTTGATGTATGTAAAGACACCAAACTTAGTTTGTGACTAAGTGTTCTATAGAGTTAACTCCAAAGATGGCCACACCAAACTTAGTATCTTACCTACATTGTATGCTATTTCAAGCTCTTTTTCTCGGTTTTTTTTGACACCAAACTTAGTTTGTGACTAAGTGTTCTATGGAGTTAACTCCAAAGATGGCCACACCAAACTTAGTATCTTACCTACCTTGTATGCTATTTCAATCTCTTTTCTCGGTTTTTTTTTATTTTTTTATTTTTTATAATAATATAAACTCTCTTATTGACTACTAAAGCATAAAAATAAACGAGAACTCCTGTGCATGGGTTGCCTCTCATGAAGCGCTTGTTTATTGTCCTTAGCTTGACAATGCAACTTCCTTGCTCATGTTAGCATTTGCACACTTTCTTCCTTGCTCCAGGGGCCACCAAAATAATGCTTCACCCTATGTCCATTAGCTGTGAAGGTTTGATCTGAGGCTTCATCAAGTAATTCTACATAGCCATGAGGGGATACTTTGGTGATGGTGTATGGACCAGTCCATCTAGACCTCAGCTTCCCAGGGAAAATCTTCAATCTTGAGTTGAATAACAACACCCTTTGGCCTGGTTCGAATGTTCTTTGGGAGATCCTCTTGTCATGCCATCTCTTTGCTCTCTCTTTGTATATTCTGGCATTTTCATATGCCTTCAATCTGAACTCCTCCAATTCATTGAGTTGTAGCAACCTCTTCTCTCCTGCTGCTTGAGCATCTAAATTCAAGAGTTTGGTGGCCCAAAAGGCCTTGTGTTCAAGCTCTATAGGGAGGTGGCATGCTTTTCCATACACCAACTGAAATGGAGATTTTCTTATGGGTGTCTTGAAGGCTGTCCTGTATGCCCAAAGTGCATCATCCAACTTTCTAACCCAATCCTTTCTTGTTGCTCCCACAGTTTTCTCCAAGATCCTCTTTAGCTCTCTATTGGCAAGTTCAGCTTGCCCATTGGTTTGTGGGTGATACGGTGTGGCCACTTTGTGAGTAACACCATATTTGTGGAGTAAAGAATTTAGTTGCTTGTTGCAGAAGTGGCTTCCCCCATCACTTATAAGTCCTTTGGGCACTCCAAATCTAGTGAAGATGTTCTTCTTTAGGAATTACAAGACCACGTTGGTATCACATGTGGTGGTGGCTATTGCTTCTACCCATTTGGAGACATACTCTACTGCTACCAAAATGTATTTGAATGTGTAGGATGGAGGAAAAGGTCCCATGAAGTCTATTCCCCACAGATCAAAGAGTTTCACTTCCAAAATGAACTTCTGAGGCATCTCATTTTTCTTTGACAAACCCCCTGTTCTTTGACATTCATTGAAATGGCTCACAAACTCTCTAGCATCCTTGAAGATTGAAGGCCAGTAGAAACCACTTTGAAGGACCTTTGCAGCCGTTCTTTCAGCCCCAAAATGACCACCATAACTGGAGTTGTGACAGTGCCATAGTATATTCTTCATCTCACCCTCTGACACACATCTTCTTATCATTCCATCTCGGCATCTTTTGAACAGAAATGGCTCATCCCAGAAGAAGAACTTAGCCTCATGCAGCAGCTTCTTAACTTATTATTTTGTGTACTCTTGTGGAATGGTTCTTCCTGCCTTGTAGTTGGCCATGTTTGCAAACCAAGGGATGTGTTGAATTTGTAAGAGGTGCTCATCTGGAAATTCTTCATTTATTGACTGAAGGTTGTCTTGGCATGCATCTTGTGATAGCCTTGATAAGTGGTCAGCAACTTGATTTTCATTGCCCTTTCTATCTTTTATCTCAATGTCAAACTCTTGTAGGAGTAGTACCCATCTGATGAGCCTTGGTTTGGCATCCTGTTTTGACATAAGATACTTAAGAGAAGCATGGTCAGTATACACTAAAACTTTAGATCCAATCAAATATTGTCTAAACTTATCAAAAGCATATACCACAGCTAGTAGCTCTTTCTCTGTTGTGGTGTAGTTTTTTTGAGCTTCATTCAGTACCTTACTTGCATAGTAGATAACATGAAGCTTCTTTTCCTTCCTCTGCCCCAACACAGCACCAATTGCAAGATTACTTGCATCACACATGAGTTCAAAAGGTAGTCCCCAACTTGGGGGTGTGATGATTGGTGCTGTAGTGAGCTTAGCCTTTAGAGTTTCAAAAGCATGTTTACACTCATCATCAAAGAGAAAATGATTGTCTACCACCAGCAAATTGCTTAGTGGCTTTGCTATTTTGGAAAAATCTTTGATGAATCTCCTATAGAATCCAGCATGCCCTAAGAAACTTCTAACGGCTTTCACACTAGTTGGCAAAGGAAGTTTTTCTATAATTTCTACTTTTGCCTTGTCAACTTCTATACCTTTTCCTTTCTATAATTTCTACTTTTGCCTTGTCAACTTCTATACCCTTTTTTGAAATTTTGTGACCAAGAACAATGCCTTCGGGTACCATGAAATGGCATTTCTCCCAATTTAAAACCAAATTGGTTTCTTGGCACCTTTTCAAGACTAGGGTAAGATGGTGCAAGCAAGCATTGAAAGAATTACCAAAGACAGAGAAATCATCCATAAATACTTCAATAAATTTTTCTACCATGTCTGAGAAGATTGATAGCATGCATCTTTGAAAGGTAGCTGGGGCATTACATAGTCCAAATGGCATTCTCCTGTATGCAAAGACTCCAAAGGGACAAGTAAAGGAGGTCTTCTCTTGATCCATGGGATCAACCACTATCTGGTTATACCCAGAATATCCATCAAGAAAACAGTAATAAGCATGGCCAGCCAACCTTTCAAGCATCTGGTCAATGAAAGGGAGAGGAAAGTGATCTTTTCATGTGGCATCATTCAGCCTCCTATAATCTATGCACATCCTCCACCCTGTCACTGTTCGTGTTGGAATAAGCTCATTCTTCTCATTAACAATGACAGTCATCCCCCCTTTCTTAGGTACTACTTGCACTGGACTGACCCATGGGCTGTCAGATATAGGGTAGATGATCCCAGCTTTACACAACTTCAAGACTTTCTTCTGAACAACCTCCTTCATTGTGGGATTCAATCTTCTTTGAGGTTGTACCACTGGTTTGGAATTCTCCTCTAAGAGTATCTTGTGCATGCATACGGCAGGGCTTATGCCTTTCAAGTCATCAATGGTCCATCCCAACGCCTCTTTGTGAGCTTTCAATACTACAAGGAGCTTTTCTTCTTCCTCTGCATTCAATGTAGAATTGATGATCACTGGGAAGCTGTCCTTTTCACCAAGAAATGCATATTTAAGATGAGGGGGTAGTGGTTTCAACTCTTGTTGTGATGCCTCTTCTTTCGTAGCTTCACTTGGTTCCTCTGATGCTTCCCATTTGTTCTCCTCTTGTCTTTTAATGTTCTGGACTTCCTCCTGTTTCACTTGATGGTTTGTGTCAAGTACTTCTTCAACCAAAGAATCCATTATATCAATCCTCATGCAACTTTCTTTCTCAATGGGGTGTTGCATTGCTTTGAAAACATTTATGGTCATTTGCTCATCATGCACTCTGAAAATCATTTCCCCCTTTTCCACATCAATGATTGTTCTAGCTGTAGGCAAAAAGGGTCTACCAAGAATGATTGAATTGTTTCCCTCTTCATCCATATCTAGGACCACAAAATCAGCTGGGAGTATAAAGTTTCCCACCTTCACCAAAAGGTTCTCAACTACTCCATTTGGTATTTTGATGGATCGGTCAGCAAGTTGGAGTGACATCCTTGTGGGTTTAAGCTCTTCAATCATCATTTTTTTCATCATGGTAAGGGGCATTAAGTTAATGCTTGCTCCCAGGTCACAAAGTGATTTGTCAATGGCCATGCTCCCAATCGTGCAAGGTATGAGGAAGCTGCCAGGATCTTTGAGTTTTGGGGGTAGCCCTTTTTGAATGATGGCACTGCACTCTTAAGTGAGAATCACCGTTTCTTTTTCTTGCCAACTTCCTAAAAACCTTGGGAATTGTTGGTCCTTTGCTCCTTTATGTATCCTAGTTGGGTACGGAAGCTTGGGTACATAAGCTTTTATTTCTTCATTTTTGTTTTCTTGTTGTAGATTCACACTCTCCTTGCTATCATGGTTGCTTCCTTGACTGGGTGGTTTGCCTTGTGACTTGACAGCCTCTTTGCCTTTGTTAGATGTTGAAGCCTTTTCTTCATCCTGCCTTTCCACTGTGTCTTGCTCTTTGGGTTTTATTGCTTCTTTATTCGAACTTTCACCAACTACCTTGCCACTCCTTAACTGTTACACTCCTCTCTTGGGTTGGGTATTGTATCACTTGGGAGAACATTGGTTGGTCGCTCAGCTTGTTTGGCTAATTGTCCCACTTGTCTCTCAATATTTTTCATGGTGGCTTCATGTTCCTTTTGTCCCTTAGCTAAGGCTTGAGTGGTTTGAGCAAGTGCTTGCAAGGTTGCTTCAAGATTTGAGATTCTGGTCTCATGATGATCAATTGGGGGTATGATGGGGGTTGATTGTTATTGGAAGTTGTTGGGTGGATTAGTGTGGTAATTTTGTGAGTAATTCTGTGAGTTGGATGTTGGTGCAGGAAAGTTATTTTGGTGAGTTTGTGAATTAATATGAGGTGGTTGATATGTGTTTTGTGTTTTTCTATATTGGTTAGTGTTGTTGGCATGGTGATTGTGGTTATTTGTGTTACGGGTGTGGTTGTGGTTGTTGTTCTTTTGCCAATGGTTCTCACCCCACTTTAGATTGGGATGATTTTTCCAAGATGGGTTGTATGTATCACCATGAAATTCATCCTGAGAATTTGAAGTATTCTGCATGTACTGAACTTATTCTTGTGGCTGTTCAACAGTGGTCCCTTCAGCTTGGCCCCATTCAAGTAATGATTGATTTGTTGTGTTCACTGATGCTAGTTGGAGACCATCCATTCTCTTTGTTATCATTTCCATTTGTTGTTGGATTTGTTGGTGCATTAACTTATTTTGTGCCAAGATAGCGTCAACACCTTCAAGCTCCATTATGCCTTTCTTTGGGGCCGGGTTATGTTGCCTCTCTGATGAATAATAATACTGATTGTTTGCCACAATCTCAATGAGGTCTTGAGCCTCCTCAGCAGTTTTCATCATGTTGAGTGATCCTCCTGATGAGTA
>NW_026265168.1:0-6835 GCF_000817695.3 Arachis duranensis | reverse complement strand
GCAATACTGCTCCCACAATGTCTTGGATCAGGGATAGTATACGAAGATAACACCCTTCTAGGTGGTCCATCATTGTTGTTGACCCCTCCAGGAGGATTATGCATGTCATCCTCCATGACTTGGTCTTCTCCCTCTGATTCCTCTTCACCAGCTATCCCCTTTCCTCTTTCTGCTCTCCTTATCCTTCGGAGGGTCCTCTCGTCCTCAATGTTAAGTTTATTAGCTCCTGAAATACACAAACACAACCAAAATCACAAGTGAAACACTCTAGAACTAGAGTGGAATTGGAGTTAGTGAAACAAAGTATCAAACAGTTAGTGGGCTTAACAAAAACAAAAAAAATAGGCTTAATCTAAACCACCATTCACTTAATCATTGTCAATCTTTTCCAATTCCCGGCAACGGCGCCAAAAACTTGATACGTAAAAATTTGATTTCACGTACAACCGGAAAGTATACCGGGTCGCATCAAGTAATAAAACTCACTTAGAGTGAGGTCGATCCCACGGAGATTGGTAAATTAAGCAACTTTAGTTAAATGGTAGATTTAGTCAAGCAAACATGGTTTTGATTTCGTGAGATTTGTGATTTTTGAACATAATTGCAAGAATTTAAATGGCAAAGAATTTAAAGAACTAGAAGAGAGAAAGAAGATGAGAGTAAACAAATGCAACTTAAAATGCAAGAAACTTACATGACCTGGAAATCAAATTGCAAGAAAGTAAAGGTTGCACAAATTTAAAGGACATAAGAATAAATGGCAAGAAACTTAGAAACATAATGTAAATGACAAGAATAATACATTGCAAGAATGTAGAAGGGAATTGGGTTATGGGTATTCAAACAACTAAAGAACAAAAGAGATGAGAGTAATTGATGGAGAGATCATTAGGGATTGGAGATGCAAATTTTCATGAATTGATGTTGATCAATTCCTTCTCAATCATGGGTATAGATCCATGGCAAGTTGTGGGTAATTGGATCCCGATCTCTTGGTGATCCAATTTCTCTCAACATAACCAATTGCCACTCTCGTGATCTAATTGTTCATGAGAAGAGATGAAGCTCAATTTCTAATCCAAGCCACACAACTCCCATAATCTCAACCAAGGAAAGTTACATCTCACATACCAACCAAGGTGTATTGATTAAGGAAATCATGAAAGGATGAACTCTAAACTGAATTATGTGGCTCATTCCTCAATTTCACCACATAATTCATATAGATTAACCCCTCTCTCGATGGTGGTTGAATCTTTGAAGAACAAGAGTTTCCTCTTTGGATTAACCACTTGAATTAAGGAGGAAAAGAAGAGTTCATCAATGCATTCAAACAAGCAGAGCTCTTCCCCCTAATGAAAGTGGGGTTTAGTGAATCATAGCTCCAATTTCAACAACAATTGCCATAAACAAAAATTAAACTAAGTGTAAAGAAAAGAAGAAGAAGAATAAGGAAAATGCTTAAAACTTAAAACTGAAGAAGAAAAGTTCCAAGAAAAACCCAAAATGGCTCTCCGGGTATTCTCCCGGAAGTGATAGAGAGTTCCCCAAATAAAAGTGCTAAGAGTCTCAAATTCTAAGTGTCAAAAAGTCCCTAATGAAAGTACAAACTCCTTCTCTATTTATATTAGTCCTAAAAATCCTTCAAAGATCTTCAATTGGGCTAGCAATGTGGGCTTTCTCTTTGTTGAATTTTTGGTTCAATTGAAGAAGTTGCTGGCCTGTGTGAGGAACGGAGGAAGCAGAGCAAGTTGTCATCAATTCTAGCCCATTGAGGGGCGTTGTTGGCAATAACTCCAGGCATAATGCATGTTGGCAACGTGCAAGTGGCTTTCCTGGAAGTGAGCTTTGGGACTTGGGCGTTGTTGGCCCAAGTTGTTGCTAACAACTTGCTCTTCTTCTTCTTGACTCTTCTCTCATGCCTAATGTTGCCCAGAATTTGAGTATCAATTCTCTGCTTCAATATAGACTATCATACATCATTGGAAAGCTCTTGATGTCTACTTTCCAATGCCACTGGAATCACCTCATTTGGACCTTCCTAGCTCAAGTTATGCTCCATTGAAGAGGGCAAGGTCAGGCTGCCTTGGTTGGGCGTTTTTGCCAAACACTTCACGAATAACGCCCATGACAACGCCTCTAGCCCAGATTTCTTGGCCTGGGCGTTGTTGCCCAAGTTGCCAAGGAACACGCCAGGCCATTTTAGCCTTGGCAACGTGTTCGACCCCATTCCTTGGCCCATTCATGCTTCCTTGAATGTCAACCTCATTTTCTTGTTTTTGGGGCCTAAAGATGACTCTGATTCGAGCTTCCATTTCATGCTCCACTATAGACTATTATATATGGTTGGAAAGCTCTGAATGTCAGCTTTCCAACGCAACTGGAAGCACTCAATTTGGATCTCTATAACTCAAGTTATGCTCCATTGAAGATAACAAGGTCAGGCTGCCAAGGTTGCCGGCGTTTTTGACAAACACGCCTTCACATTCTCAAGTTGGCAACGTGGGTTACCTTCTAAGGCTGCTGAGCTTCGCAGGCGTTGCTAGCAAACACGCCTTCACCTTCCAGGGAGCCAAATTTTAGCAAGGGCGTTGCCAACTTAGATTCTAAGTTGCCAACGTGTTTAGTTTCTGAGGTTCCAAATGAAGCCAGCTTTTGAAGCTTCAAACGAATGTCAAACCCATACTATTATATATCATTGGAAAGCTCCGGATGTCTACTTTCCAATGCCATTGAGAGTGCATCATTTGAAGGTCTACAACTCAAGATATACTCCATGGAAGAGGTAAGGTCAGCCTGCCTTGTTGGAGTTGTTGTGGATAACACCCCTATATTCCAAGTTGACAACGTGCTCGACTACTCTTCAGGGCTCCATTCTTGTTGTTTGGCGTTGCCCTGAATAACGCCTATGGTTCCTGGCGTTGGCAACGCCAGCTCCTCTTCCTCCAGGGCCAAGCCTTGCTTGTGTGGCTGACAAACCCCAATTTGGCGGTTTGTTGTGTATTGAATTTAGAGTATTTTGATAACCTTTTGTCACATTTAGTCTATGAATCAGCATGGTTTTGTTATCTCTCCTATATTTGTGCTTAAGTGTAAAAACATGCTTTTCAATCCTTATTTTGATGAATTATAATTTCTCTTTGATTCCATAAGATGCCTTGATGTGTTTGCTAGTAATTACAGGATTGAAATAGGCTAGGCATGGATCAAAGGAAGCAAGGGAGGAAGCATGCAAGTGGAGAGAAGCACAAAAAGCCAAAGAGTTGATCTCGGCCAAGCACGCGTACGCGCACAAGGCGCTCGCGCGCACATTGCGAAACAGGCCAAGGACGCGCACGCGTATCATGCGCGCACGCGCCGATGATGGCACATGACCTCACTAAAGCAACACGTGCCTGGCGATTTTGGAAGGTTTCAGCAACCAACTTTGGCGCCAAAATGCATATAAGAGCCAAGGATTGAAGGGGATTGAAAACTCATTTTTCATCAATACATTCACACTCTTATGGTTCCTGGCGTTGGCAACGCCCTCGACACTCTCCTTGGCTCAGCTCTTAGCTTGCCTGCGTTGCCATCAAACACTCACTCCTTTCTCCAAGTTGGCAACGCCCAAGTGTGCTCTCCAGGGCTGCCTTGGCGTTATTGATGAACACGCCAGTTCATTCCCAAGTTAGCAATGCTCTCGAGCTCTTTGTTGGCCCGTAATCCTGGCTTGCATGCGTTGCCAAGGAACACGCCCATGCTCTCCCAGCTCAACAACGTGCTCGAACTTTCCTATGGTGCCAAGCTTTGCTTGCTACGTTGCCAAGGAACACGCCTTCAGAACTTGGCGTTGGCAACGTGTATCTCCCTTTCCTGGGCCAAGTCTTCTATTCAGCGTTGTTTGCCTGCGTTGTTCTCAAACACGCCCCTCATCTCTAGGCTGGCAACGTGCTTGAGGCTCTGGACTAGCTCCCCAAGGTTGCTTGCTGCGTTGCCAAGGAACACGCCTTTAGAATTTGGCGTTGGCAACGTGCTTCACACCCTTCCTACCCAAGCCTTCTTGCTGCTGGAGTTGTCACCAAACACGCCCTTGTCGGTGGCGTTGGCAACGTCCAAATGAGCTTTCCAAGTTGCTTGGCGTTGCCTTCAAACACTCACCCTTTTTCCAAGTTGGCAACGCCAACAACTCCTCCTCTTCTTGCCCAGTTTGCTTCATTCTTGCTTCAATGCTTTCTTGTTTCATCACCTATCATTAACAAGGGAAATAGCTTCAAAGTCTTACCAATCCATGCAATTAATTTCATGAGATTCATTCATACTCATTCATTTATGTATTCCTTAAATCATTTGCATGAATTTGGCTATAATCAACATGTTCCTTGGTATTCTCATGCATGAAGACAAAACTCATAAAAAGACTAGTTTATTTAGAGAAAATGAGTGAAACTAAGCTAAAACCAACTAAACTAACTAGCTAATATAGTAAATATGCAATTGCATCATCCGGGTGTAGCATTATGCGGTGAATAAAAAAATAAAAAATATTTTTGAAAAAATAAAAACTTTTAAAAAAATAAAATTTTTTGTTTTTGAATTTTTAAATTATATTATTAAATGTTTTTGTTTTAAATAATAAAAATAAAATAAAGTCCAGCAATATCTAGTAAATAACAGATCTATAAATTTATTATTTTTTTTATTTTTAAACTAAAAAAATAATTTTTTTAGTAGTAAAAAAATAAAAATTCCAATAATATCCAAAAAAATTGAAAATTTAATATTTTTTAATTACTTTATTCTTAATTTTTTAACAAGTGCAGTGAAAAAAAGTCAACTGTCTGGGTATATGATGACTGCGCATCATGTTATGTTTTTCTATGCTTTTTCACACAAGAAATTAATGTTTAGTGCTTAATTATTGAGTATTTTTGTGCTTAAGTCATATATTGCTTTGATCTCTTTGAATTGATTTGTTTTGTAGAAAATGGAAGAGAAAAAAGCAAAAAACACAAAATAAGCTCAAAAGCAGAAAAGGAGTAGAGCTTTGAAGTTGTTGAAGTTAGCAACTCCTTCCTTTTTTAACAACAAAGGTGTTGCCAACTTGATTTTTCAAGTTGGCAACGCCTTTTCTAATTCAAAACATGGAAGGTTGGATATCAAAATCAAACTACATCTTTTATTCCATTGACAAGTGAAAGTACTTAAGACAAGCAACCATTCCAAACCTGTGAGTAGTGATGCATGGAATGTGCAACATAAAAGAAAATGCTTCAAAGAGGAAAAAAATGCATCTTAGAAGGTATACCATATTTCAGACATACATATTCTTTATTTAATAAAGCATAAAGAAAAACAAAGGAACTTCACCACCTTTAGTCTTCATGTCCCTTTTTCCTTGCTTTTCTTTCCCTTTTGGATCTTCTTTCTTTTTCTTTCTCGGCTCTCCTTGTTGTTTTGTTGTTGAGTCCCCCTTTGGATCTTCTTTCTTTTTCTTTCTTAGTTCTCCTTGTTGTTTTGTTGTTGAGTCCCCCTTTGGATCTTCTTTCTTTTTCTTTCTTAGTTCTCCTTGTTGTTTTGTTGTTGAGTCCCCCTCTTCTCTTTGCCATACTCCTGAGCTTATCATTGTTTCCTTTAGCCTTTGAGCATTAAATCTCACCCTTGCAAGTTCCTGCTCTTCAAATATCTTGCGAGCTTCATTAAAACTTTTAATTTGTGGGTTGAGTAATGGGGGTGCTCCACAAAGGTAACTGAGCTTTTCTCGGGTGCATATATCATAGTCAAGTCTGTCCTTATGCCTGGCTTCCCTGAACATTCTGCTTTCATTGAACTCTTTGTGAAATGTATCATGTCTAGCATCCAACCTATGGAGAAACTCCCTTTGCTGAGCTTGCTCTTTCCTTAGTTGAGCTTGTTCTTGTATTACTTTCTCCATGGCTCTTTCATATTCAGCAGTTGAATTGTTGATGGCTTCATGCATCTTGGCATATTGTTCTTGTTGTAGTTCCATCATGTGTGTTTGGTATTCAATTTGTTGGTTCATCCATTGAACTTGAACCCCTCTTTGTTGATCCATCAATTGCCAAAGGTCCCTTTGTTGCTGAGCTTGTTTCTCTTGGCTTCTTTGAATTTGTGAATATTGCCCAGAGATTCCTTCCAAAGCGGCTTGGAGTTGATTCATGTTTAAGGGGCTTGTAGTCTTACCAATCCATGCAATTAATTTCATGAGATTCATTCATACTCATTCATTTATGTATTCCTTAAATCATTTGCATGAATTTGGCTACAATCAACATGTTCCTTGGTATTCTCATGCATGAAGACAAAACTCATAAAAAGACTTTTTTATTTAGAGAAAATGAGTGAAACTAAGCTAAAACCAACTAAATTAACTAGCTAAATTAGCAAATATGCGAATGCATCAAAGTGCAGCAAAAAAAGTCAACTGTCTAGGTGAAGCATTATCCGGTGAATAAAAATAAAAAATATTTTTAAAAAAATTAAATCTCTCTGTTCTTGCTCAAACTACATCTTTTATTCCATTGACAAGTAAAAGTACTTAAGACAAGCAACCATTCCAGACCTGTGAGTGGTGATGCATGGAATGGGAAACATAAAAGAAAATGCATAAAAGAAAGCGACCTAGAAGGTATACCATATTTCAGACATATATCTTCTTTATTTACTAAAGCATAAAGAAAAACAAAGGAACTTCACCACCTTTAGTCTTCATGTCCCTTTTTCTTTGCTCGATTCTCCTTGCTTTCCTTTGCCTTTTGGATCTTCTTTCTTTTTCTTTCTCAGCTCTCCTTGTTGTTTTGTTGTTGAGTCCCCCTTTGGATCTTCTTTCTTTTTC
>NW_026265167.1:28156-28831 GCF_000817695.3 Arachis duranensis | reverse complement strand
ATTCAAAAACTCACCTTTCTCTCAAATCCTCTCCATATCTTCTCAAATCTCTTTTCAATTTTTTCGAAATCTCCTCCCCCCCTTTATAAAAACAAGTTCGGCCTCCTCATTCCCCCACACCATTCGAATTTGCTCTTCTCCTCTCTCTCTTCCTTCCTTTCTTTTGCTTGAGGACAAGCAAACCTCTAAGTTTGGTGTGCTTTTCCGTGATCATTAAGCCAAGATTCATCAAGGTCATGGCTCCTAAGGAAAAACAAACCAATTTAAGAGGAAAGAAAGAGAATAATCCAAAGAATCTTTGGAATCAAGAGAAGTTCTTAACCAAAGAACATGAAGACCATTATCACAAAATAATGGGTCTGAGGTCAGTGATCCCGGAAGTAAAATTTGATCTGAAAGAAGATGAATATCCGGGGATCCAAGAGCAAACCCAAAACAGAGGATGAGAAGTTCTAACCAATCCTGAGATAAAGGTTGGAAGGAATATGGTTCAGGAATTCTACTCAAATCTGTGGCTAACAGATAAGCAGAGAATGACTGGAACCGCTTACCATACTTACAGAACCATGGTCAGAGGCAAAGTTATGTACTTCCATCTGGACAAAATAAGAGAAATCTTCAAATTGCCTCAACTGCAAGATGATCCTGAATCCTTTAATAGGAGAATGGTGAGAG
>NW_026265167.1:25933-26767 GCF_000817695.3 Arachis duranensis | reverse complement strand
TTTTTAGTATATTTTTATTAGTTTTTAGTTAAAATTCACTTTTCTGGACTTTACTATGAGTTTGTGTGTTTTTCTGTGATTTCAGGTATTTTATGGCTGAAATTGAGGGATCTGAGCAAAAATCTGATTTAGAGGCTGAAAAGGACTGCAGATGCTGTTGGATTCTGACCTCCCTGCACTCGAAGTGGATTTTCTGGAGCTATAGAAACCCAATTGGCGCGCTTTTAACGGCATTGGAAAGTAGACATCCTGGGCTTTCCAGCAATGTATAATAATCCATACTTTGCCCGAGATTTGATGGCCCAAACCGGCGTTGCAAATCAGCCTCAGAACTTCCAGCGTTTAACGCTGGAACTGGCATAAAACTTGGAGTTAAACGCCCAAACTGGCATGAAAGCTGGCGTTTAACTACAGAAAAGATCTCTACACATAAAAGCTTCAATGCTCAGCCCAAGCACACACTAAGTGGACCCAGAAGTGGATTTTTACGTCATTTACTCATTTCTATATACCCTAGGTTACTAGTTCACTATTAATAGGATCTTTTGACATTGTATCTGGACCTCATGACACTTTACACGTTTCTTTGTGTACCTTCCACGGCATGAGTCTCTAAACCCCATGGTTGGGGGTGAGGAGCTCTGCTGTGTCTTGATGAATTAATGCAATTACTACTGTTTCTTATTCAATCATGCTTGCTTCCATTCTAAGATATCACTTGTTCTTAACCCGGTTGAATGTGATGATCCGTGACTCATCATATTCTCAACTATGAACGTGTGCCTGACAACCACCTCCGTTCTACCTTAGATTAAGTAGATATCTCTTGGATTC
>NW_026265167.1:25603-25710 GCF_000817695.3 Arachis duranensis | reverse complement strand
CCGACAGATGGATAGCCGTGCCGTGACAGGGGGCGTTGAACATTTCCACTGAGAGGATGGGAGGTAGCCACTGACAACGGTAAAACCCTACATACAGCTTGCCATGA
>NW_026265167.1:23484-23946 GCF_000817695.3 Arachis duranensis | reverse complement strand
AATGCCTGGGAGAGGTATAGAGGTATGCTAAGAAAATGCCCCTCTGAAATGTTTTCAGAATGGGTACAGTTAGACATCTTCTACTATGGGCTTACAGAAAAAGCTCAGATATCTTTAGACCACTCAGCTGGTGGATCTATCCACATGAGGAAGACAATTGAAGAAGCTCAAGAGCTTACAGACACTGTTGCTAGAAATCAATATTTGTACTCTAGCAATGAGTTCTCTCCAAAAGAGGAAGTCATGACAGTAGTCACTGACCCTAATCCTCAAGAACAGATGATTGAGCTTAATCAACAATTGCTCCTGATGACAGAACAGTTAGCAAAATTTAAAGAGATGTTCCATGAAACTAAAGTTGCTAACAAGAACATAGAACTGCAGTTGAATCAAGCAAAACAGCAAATATCTAAACAGATAACAGAGGAATGTCAAGCAGTTCAACTGAAGAGTGGGAAGACA
>NW_026265167.1:17870-20208 GCF_000817695.3 Arachis duranensis | reverse complement strand
AGAAAGGATTGGGCAAAGAGCTTGGATGATGCTCTTTGGGCATACAGAACAGCATTTAAGACTCCTATAGGAACCTCTCCATACCAGTTGGTGTATGGGAAGGCCTGTCATCTGCTCGTGGAACTGGAACATAAAGCCTACTTGGCAACCAGGTTCCTAAACATGGATGCTCAGTTAGCTGGTGAAAAAAGATTGCTCCAACTAAATGAGCTAGAGGAGTTCAGACTCAATGCCTTTGAAAATGCAAAACTTTATAAGGAAAAGGCAAAGAAGTGGCATGACAAGAAGTTGTCAACCAGAGTCTTTGAGCCAGGACAAAAAGTTCTGCTCTTCAACTCTAGGCTCAGATTGTTTCCAGGAAAACTTAAATCCCGGTGGAGGGGTCCGTATGTGATTACAGGAGTGTCACCATATGGATATGTTGAGCTTCAGGATATTGATTCTGACAAAAAGTTCATTGTTAATGGACAGAGAATCAAGCATTATCTTGAAAGCAATTTTGAGCAAGAATGCTCAAAACTGAGACTTGAGTGATTCTCAGTGAAGGTCCAGCTAAAGACAGTAAAGAAGCGCTTGCTGGGAGGCAACCCAGTCATTAGCAGGTTATATGTTTTGTTTTTACAAAGGCAAGTATCAAAAATGAAGGAATTCACAGAGTTACAGAAGGATTCAGCGCAAAAAGCAGAGAAAAAGAGCTTACTGGCGAAAAAACGCCAGTAAGGGGCATTTTGGGCGTTAAACGCCAGAATGGGCACCATTCTGAGCGTTTAACGCCAGTGAAGGTGCCATTTTGGGCGTTAAACGCCAGAATGGGCACCATTCTGGGCGTTTAACGCCAGGTGTGCAGCATCCTGGGCGTTTAGCAAAACGCCCAGTGACAAAGGGGATTCTGGCATTTAACGCCAGCCAGGGCACCTGGCTGGGCGTTAAACGCCCACAATGGGCATCAAATGGGCGTTAAACGCCAGAATGGATGCCAGTCTGGGCGTTTAACGCCAGAAAGGTGGGGGACCAAGATTTTGTTTTTCAATCAATTTTTTTTAAACTTTCCTTTTCTTACCCATACTCTTCTACATAAATACACTTCAACCTTTCATCATTCACTTTCAAATCTTCAAAAATCAAAACCATTCTTCAAATCTATCTCAAATCAATCCCAAATCTTATTCAAAAACTCACCCTTCTCTCAAATCCTCTCCATATCTTCTCAAATCTCTTTTCAATTTTTTCGAAATCTCCTCCCCCCCTTTATAAAAACAAGTTCGGCCTCCTCATTCCCTCACACCATTCGAATTTGCTCTTCTCCTCTCTCTCTTCCTTCCTTTCTTTTGCTTGAGGACAAGCAAACCTCTAAGTTTGGTGTGCTTTTCCGTGATCACTAAGCCAAGATTCATCAAGATCATGGCTCCTAAGGGAAAACAAACCAATTTAAGAGGAAAGAAAGAGAATAATCCAAAGAATCTTTGGAATCAAGAGAAGTTCTTAACCAAAGAACATGAAGACCATTATCATAAAATAATGGGTCTGAGGTCAGTGATCCCAGAAGTAAAATTTGATCTGAAAGAAGATGAATATCCGGGGATCCAAGAGCAAATCCGAAACAGAGGATGGGAAGTTCTAACCAATCCTGAGATAAAGGTTGGAAGGAATATGGTTCAGGAATTCTACTCAAATCTGTGGCTAACAGATAAGCAGAGAATGACTGGAACCGCTTATCATACTTACAGAACCATGGTCAGAGGGAAAGTTATGTACTTCCATCTGGACAAAATAAGAGAAATCTTCAAATTGCCTCAACTGCAAGATGATCTTGAATCCTTTAATAGGAGAATGGTGAGAGCGGATAAAGGGTTGGATCAAGTTCTAGAGGACATATGCCTTCCTGGAACTAAGTGGATAACCAATTCAAAGAGTGTCCCAAACCAACTCAAGAGGGGAGACCTCAAACCAATTACAAGAGGTTGGCTAGACTTTATTGGGCGTTCCATAATGCCCACTAGCAACCGTTCTGAGGTCACTATCAAGAGAGCAGTGATGATTCATTGCATTATGCTTGGAAAAGAAGTGGAGGTTCATCATGTGATTGCTTGTGAGATCTACACAATTGCAAATAAGAATTCCACTGAAGCCAAACTGGCTTACCCAAGCTTGATCTCCTTGCTCTGTAAAGAGGCTGGGGTAAAGATGGGAGTAGATGAATTCATACCCATTGAACATCCAATCACCAAGAAGTCAATGGAAGGACAAATGCAAGACAACTCTATCAAAAGGAGGGCGCAGGAGTTCCTCCCTGAATTTCCTGAAATTGGCTACTGGGCCAGCCTAGAAGCATCTATCA
>NW_026265167.1:16366-17501 GCF_000817695.3 Arachis duranensis | reverse complement strand
ATTGATTCTTGAAGCAAGAAAAAGCAGTGAAAAAAATTCGAAAAAAATTCGAAAAAAAAATAAAGTGGTGAACCAAGGCAAAAAGAGTGTGCTTAAGAACCCTGGACACCTCTAATTGGGGACTCTAGCAAAGCTGGGTCACAATCTGAAAAGGTTCACCCAATTATGTGTCTGTGGCATGAATGTATCCGGTGGTAATACTGGAAGACAGAGTGCTTTGGGCCACAGCCAAGACTCATACACTAGCTATGTTCAAGAATCATTATACTTAACTAGGAGAATCAATAACACTATCTGAGTTCTGAGTTCCTAAAGATGCCAATCATTCTGAACTTCAAAGGATAAAGTGAGATGCCAAAACTGTTCAGGAGCAAAAAGCTACTGGTCCCGCTCATCTAATTGGAGCTATGTTTCTTTGATATTTTGGAGTATATAGTATATTCTCTTCTTTTTATTCTATTTTGATTTTCAGTTGCTTGGGGACAAGCAACAATTTAAGTTTGTTGGTGTTGTGATGAGCGGATAATTTGTACGCTTTTTGGCATTGTTTTTAGTATGTTTTTAGTATAATTTAGTTAGTTTTTAGTATATTTTTATTAATTTTTAGTTAAAATTCACTTTTTCTAGACTTTACTATGAGTTTGTGTGTTTTTCTGTGATTTCAGGTATTTTCTGGCTGAAATTGAGGGATCTGAGCAAAAATCTGATTTAGAGGCTGAAAAGGACTGCAGATGCTGTTGGATTCTGACCTCCCTGCACTCGAAGTGAATTTTCTGGAGCTACAGAAACCCAATTGGCGCGCTCTCAACGGCATTGGAAAGTAGACATCCTGGGCTTTCCAGCAATGTTAATAGTCCATACTTTGCCCGAGATTTGATGGCCCAAACCGGCGTTGCAAATCAGCCTCAGAACTTCCAGCGTTTAACGCTGGAACTGGCATAAAACATGGAGTTAAACGCCCAAACTGGCATGAAAGCTGGCGTTTAACTCCAGAAAAGGTCTCTACACATAAAAGCTTCAATGCTCAGCCCAAGCACGCACTAAGTGGACCCCGAAAGTGGATTTTTACGTCATTTACTCATTTCTGTATACCCTAGCTCACTAGCTTACTATTAATAGGATCTTTTGACATTGT